>NC_043963.1:56778456-56790956 GCF_902148855.1 Sphaeramia orbicularis
CAGACCCAGACCCAGAGTCAGACCCAGACCCAGACCCAGACCCAGACCCAGAGTCAGACCCAGACCCAGACCCAGAGTCAGACCCAGACCCAGACCCAGAGTCAGACCCAGAGTCAGACCCAGACCCAGAGTCAGAGGCACAGAATGGATGAAAAGCAGCTCCACAATGAGCTTGTTTACATCAACACAGAACTCTGATAACTGGGAGGAACTGGAATCATCAGATCTGACACATTTACACACATACATACGGCCTGATCCCAGTCCAGGTGTACCAGTATATTTGCATCAGTTATTCATCAGTATTTCAAACAGATCCTCCAAAACCATTCCAAATGTTTCTTTGTCCATCTTATTACTAGATCTGTCAATCCTCCAAATTTGAAGAAAATCAGATAAAAACTGATCAAATGTCGACCCAATGAGTGTGAAAACATGTGCACAATTTAACTGTTATAAGAGCAAAATGATTGTCCATAATGTTTGGAACACAATAAATAATTCCTACTCAACTCCTGTGTCTTTTTTATTCCAAATCCACACATCCCATTGCTTTTCATGTATTGATCCTTTTTGTTGAACAGCTGTTTGATTATCAATTCTTCTTTTCAGTATTAAGACAATCCACCATTTTGTTGTTAACCCCTTCTTTTCCAGCCCTTTAATTGGAATAATAGAATGGGACCCTGTTCTTTCAGTATTATTAGGACTAAATCTGCACAACTAGACAGATGTGGCTCTGCTCCCTGGTATGCTGCACAACATTTGGAACAATGTGTCAAACGGATGTTTACGTGGAAGCGCATGTTTTCAATGGTGCGTTGTTCACCCAAATTCCTGGAGTGTCCGTACACCAATATACTTCCATCACTGATCTGGACTCTATGCCTTAGAGATCTACTGTTCTCACTGGTTCCACATGTTTGTGTCCTCCTGTACCAGAAGACTTAGTTCCAGATGGAACACAGATGCCACCATGTGCTCAGACACATTTCCATTCACATCTGCTAGAGTCCGTACACCAGTAGTGTCCGTACACCACATTCTAAATATGTGGCTCTGATTTGACCGTTTCTGTCAATATATGGACTTTTAAGACAGTCCTGAATCCATCACCAGTTGAAGAACTATTGATAAAAATCCAACAAAGGAACAGACTTCCAAAAGCAATTAGCAGGTTTTACCAAGAACTCTCAAATTCTACAGTTAATAACACTTCTAACAAAATGTAGATGGGAGTTGGACATGAACCCACACATCCCAGATGAGGTGTGTGCAGATCTGTGCTCTGAAGCCCAGATGGACACCAGTTCTAGTTCATGGAGAGACTTCAGATGGAAAGTTGTCACAAGAGTTTTCAGGACACCGGAGTTAATTTCAAAAATGAACCTCCTGAATCTGAACATGTGTTGGTGAAACTGTGGGGTTCACTTAGGGAACCAGACCCACATATTCTGGACCTGTCCTCAGACCAGACCCACATGTTCTGGACCTGTCCTCAGATCAGACCCACATGTTCTGGACCTGTCCTCAGATCAGACCCACATGTTCTGGACCTGTCCTCAGACCAGACCCACATGTTCTGGACCTGTCCTCAGACCAGACCCACATATTCTGGACCTGTCCTCAGACCAGACCCACATGTTCTGGACCTGTCCTCAGATCAGACCCACATGTTCTGGACCTGTCCTCAGACCAGACCCACATGTTCTGGACCTGTCCTCAGATCAGACCCACATGTTCTGGACCTGTCCTCAGACCAGACCCACATATTCTGGACCTGTCCTCAGATCAGACCCACATGTTCTGGACCTGTCCTCAGACCAGACCCACATATTCTGGACCTGTCCTCAGATCAGACCCACATGTTCTGGACCTGTCCTCAGATCAGACCCACATATTCTGGACCTGTCCTCAGACCAGACCCACATGTTCTGGACCTGTCCTCAGACCAGACCCACATATTCTGGACCTGTCCTCAGACCAGACCCACATGTTCTGGACCTGTCCTCAGACCAGACCCACATGTTCTGGACCTGTCCTCAGATCAGACCCACATGTTCTGGACCTGTCCTCAGACCAGACCCACATATTCTGGACCTGTCCTCAGATCAGACCCACATGTTCTGGACCTGTCCTCAGATCAGACCCACATGTTCTGGACCTGTCCTCAGATCAGACCCACATGTTCTGGACCTGTCCTCAGACCAGACCCACATGTTCTGGACCTGTCCTCAGACCAGACCCACATGTTCTGGACCTGTCCTCAGATCAGACCCACATGTTCTGGACCTGTCCTCAGATCAGACCCACATGTTCTGGACCTGTCCTCAGATCAGACCCACATGTTCTGGACCTGTCCTCAGATCAGACCCACATGTTCTGGACCTGTCCTCAGATCAGACCCACATGTTCTGGACCTGTCCTCAGATCAGACCCACATGTTCTGGACCGGTCCTCAGATCAGACCCACATGTTCTGGACCTGTCCTCAGATCAGACCTTTCTGGGATGATAGCTCTGTGGCTGTGAACACAGTTTTCAACCAAACATTTTCTACAGATTTAAAGTTTACTATTTTAGGTGTAATCCCAGAAAGTTTAGAGGGAAAGAAACGAAAATACCTCTTGCGAATTTTACAAACAGCAGCCATTAAATGCATCACTATCAAGTGGTTGAAACCTGAACCTCCAACATAAAACATTTGGATTCAGAAAGTGAAGGAGATCTGTCAGATGGAAGATTACAGATGGATTTAGAATTCAGGGAGAAATATTTACAAGGAGATGGAGTCCCATGACTAAGCTTTTAATGCAATAAGCATTCACAAGTGGTTGTATACATGTGTGTTTTATATATATATATATATATATATGTATATATATATATATATATATATATATATATATATATATATATATATATATATATATATATATTATATTTTTTTTTTTTTTTTTTTTTTTTGTCATTCATGTTTCATTTGTGATTAATTGTAATCAATATCTACTGTAGATATAGATTTTTTTTTTTTCATGTGTGCCATATGGGGATGTGTGATTATATATGTCAATGTATGTAAAATGTCTTATATATTTGGATGAGCAAAACCGAATAAAAATTAAGTTTAAAAAAAAAATATATATGGAATTTTTCAGCAGGCATGCTTTGGACACCACATCTATGCAATAAACAATGCATGATTGTCCTGAGGTCTGAAACATTTGTATATGTGTGTAGGCATTAAATATGGAGGCGATTAGGTGGAGTGTCCGTACAGCCAAGAATGTGTGATCTGACAGGGGTACAAGCCTGACACAGTTATAGGAGACACAGAATACACACAGATTTTGGACTTTAAAAGAGAAATATCAGACAAATCAAATGGTCTGTCTGATGTTTGGATGGAGCAGTATTATTTGTTATCTGTATGTGCACCCTTTCTGGTACCTGGACTGGGATCAGACTGTAATGGTTTGGGGATTGTTCTACTTTCATGGTAGTTATTTATAGGGAATGTGACATGTGGTCTCACCAGCATCTTTGTCTGGCAGATCACATTCTGGTCACTGCAGCGCACAGAAATGTCAGTCCTGACATCTGGGTCTGCAGCTGCGAAAAAAGAACAAAGACATGTTTAACAGAACATTTGAAAGAACGCATTCATTATGTGTCTGCTTCGCACAAGCATAAGCAGAACATATAAATATTCAGCACATCTCTTCTTATTCTTTTTCTTCACTATCTGTAACATTTTTTTTCTTCCAAAGCAAATTATTAGTGCGCTCTGACTTTTCGTAGCGATCCGCAGAACCATAGCTTTGAAAAACCCAAGAAGTTGCAAAAACTTTCTCATTCATGTCCAACGGGAGAGCGTCTCGGACATTGTTGAAACCCACCCGTCTTTTTTGAGCTCCATAATTTCATCACATTGAGATGTTCATCCCCGGATGAAACTTTAAATGAGTCACAAGACTTTGGACTTCAAACAGAGTCCCGCTGCCTCTGCTTTACCCTCTGGGAGCTCATTTTGGAAAAAAACATGAACGGTGCTCCATTTCCAGAGACCGATCATTTTTTTAATCTCATGTGAAATATGCCGTCATTTACACACATGATGTTTGTCCATTTAAACTCATTTTAGTTCAGTTCCATATTCAGCCCAGTTTGATCTGCAGTGGGCCAGAACCAGTAAAATAATGACTGAATAACCTATAAATAATGACAAATCCAAGTTTTCTTTTTGTTTTAGTCCAAAAAAACTCCTAATTAAATTATGAAAATATTTACATTTTACAAAAAAGATGTGAAAAACCTGAAAAAACTGAAATTTTATTTGAAAAATTAGTGCAATTTGAACAATATTTTGCCTGGACTTCTTATTTCTACATGTACATTTACACACAGTGTTCCATAAACATTTAGGAACAGGCAGAATATTGTTCAAACTGCACAGTTCAGGTTGTTCATCTGTGTTTTTATTTATGTATTTATTTGCATTTTATTTTGAAAGAATAGTTTTGTAAATGTAAATATTTTCACAGTGTAATGTGATTTTTTTCTCTTAAATTTTCACAAAGAACATGTGTGTTTGTCATTCTTTCTGGTTTATTGTGTTGTTCTTTTGACTGTAGATCCCACTGGTCTGTCTGTGGAACCTGAACCAAAAGGATTTGTTCAACCTGGACTGTTCAGGTTCAGTTATGCACTTTCATCCTGCAGGGCCGCAATGGAACCTTTGGTGGGGGGGGGCAGATTTGGCCCCCTGGCCCCCACATGTTTGACACCTGTGATTTAAAAGATAATTTTACAAGCCAAGATAGTCACAGTTTTGCGAAAAGACAGTAAAGAACCAACTACTTTAGTATGAAACGGCTCAAAGGACTACAACTGTCGTCATGAGTGAGACTTCATGTTGGTGATGTATAAGACACGTCACAGCAACATCATGTGACGCTTCTGATCAAGGCTACAGGAAGTAGCTGAAACTAGTAAAGCAGGTAAACAAAGAACTACCCTTGTCTGATAAATGAACTACTTATAATAATAAATTATACATCTTTATTCCCCCACTTCATTTCAACATTTTCTCGTCTTTGTGTACGTGCACATTTTTGTCCACAAGTACTGGAGACTAAATTAAAGGTGAAGTAAAGATCCATTAAAAATAAAAAACAATGAGATGATCCACAGAGACAGTGTTGGTTAATCTTCCAGTATTCAGGTGAGCAGATTATGCACACATTGCACTTCAATATTATTTTTCACAATTCGTATTAAGTCAGAATTCAAAAGTTGTTCATTTTTGCAAGATTTTTAAAATTCTGACCCATCTACTAAAATCAGCACATTGTACTAATACCCTTCTCTGAAGCAAGCAAAAAAATACCCATTTTAGGGCTGGATTTACTCAGATCCCAATCTGCGTGTACTAATTTGTTTGTACAATCTAGAATTTTGTGTGTGGGGTTGAACTGCGGTTTGCAGGTGATTTATTCAGATTGTTTGTACAAAATTCCAACAGGTGCAAAGTCTTGCAGACCGCCCTGTTTAGATGAGGGTTTAGTGTGCACTACTGGAGACAATACACTGGAAAAACTGCTGTGGATAAACCAGCACTGATGGAACTGAGACGGAATGAACCAGACCAAGGAAATGTGACGTTGAGTTGAGTGGAGTCATAGAAGGTATGGCACGACTCATTCATTCATTCATTTTTCATTTTAAAGGGGTGTGTGTGTGTGCGTGTGTGTGTGTGTGTGTGTGTGTGTGGGGGGGGGGGGGGGTAGCTGGAGTGAATGACTGTCACGTGCACATAATTATAATTTAGTCAAACTGTAGCCGAATGCCAGTGCGTAGGGATACGAACTACCAAGGACATGTTCTGTGATATACTTGGGTCATTTAACAGGAAAAGACAAACCAAGTAAGGATGGATATTTGATATAAAATCCTCTTGGCATCGTCTAAAAAAGCCATCCCACAAAAATCGTGCAAAGAGGACCCCCCCTCACCCTAAATAATTGGACAAACATTGTGGAACACAACATGAAGAGACTTACTTATGTCCTAAGACTACAGCAAGAAGATCGATGAAGATCGATGGAAAAATGGACAATACACAGGACGACAAACGGACACTATGTTCTAAATGTTTGTGTTATAAAATTTCTAAAATGTAACAATAAAATATAAGTTTAAAAAAAAACCAGGACTAATCCTCGTGTCAGACCTGTGGGGTGGTGCCATGGTGGAAGGCGGATGGCCTTTTTCAGAAAACACTGCTCTGGGTGGTACAGCCTGAACGTCTGGTCCACCACATGGGGCGTGGGCTCCACGTTCACCTGGCAGATGGCCACGGGCTTACCGTCGTCGGCTCTGAACGTCACCTGTGGACAGAAGGTCAAAGGTCACAGAGTTTCTACATCATCATAAGGTGGAAAAAGTCTGCACTGACCACCAGCCTAATCAAACAGCTGTGTTGGAAGTGTTTTATGGGTAATTTCACTGTGACACGACCTGGACCGTACTGTTCATCTGCAGTGTTAGAACTATGGTGTCATTTACACAGGATCCAACCCATTTGAACACAGTTTCTGAATCATTAGACCACAGGTGTCAAACATGCGGCCCGGGGGCCAAATCTGGCCCGCCAAAGGGTCCAATCCGGCCCTGGGATGAATTTATGAAATACAAAAATTACACAGTAGATACTGAAAATCAGTGGAGTCAACATAGTTTTAATTCAGGTTCCACATACAGGCCAATTCAATCTAAAGTGGGTCAGACCAGGAAAACAGGTTATGAATAACCTATACATAATGAAAATGTCAGAGCTTCTCTTTTTTAGTGTAAAAAAAGTAATATTACATGAAAATGTTTACATTTACAAACTATCCTTCCACAAAAAATGGGAAAAACCCAAACAAATATGAACAATCTGAAATGTCTTTAGAGAAGCAAATGTCATTTGAACAACATTCTGCTCATTACTAAATGTTTTGTGTCTTTGTAACTGTAATGTAAATTGTAATGTACATGTGTAAATGATAAACTGAGGCAGAATATTGTTAAAATTGCACTTATATTTCTTAAGACATTTCAGATTGTTCATGTTATTCAGATTTGTAAGGAAACTTTGTGGATGTAAATATTTTCATAATGTAATGTGACTTTTTTCACTGTTACTATTTGACTGGTCCGGTCCACTGCAGATCGTATTGGGCTGAATGTGGAACTGAACTAACAGGAGTTTGACAGCCCTGCATTAGGCAGTGACAAAACTGCATCTTAAATCTGCATTTACTTCTCTTACAGACATTTCAGGTTGTTCATATTTGTTCAGGCTATTCAAAAAATCTTTACATTTACAAATTCACCTTTAAAAAATGTGAAGAACATAAAAATGTCTTTAAAAATAACTGCAAATTTAACAATAGTATAACTCAGTTTATCATTTACACGTGTGCATATTATGTTCTGTCGTATCTTTTTCCCCTATGTCTTTTTTTTTTTTTTTTTTTTTTTTTTATAATTCTTCATTTCTTTTAAGTAATCATTGCTCCCTCCTTATTGGTATTTATGCCTTTCTAATATATTTGTTTTATATTTCATGTTCTGTGTTCTTTTGGGAAACAGTCAGTTAGCTTCCCACCATCACAGAGTTTATAAATTGGACACTGGCACCAGGCTCTCTCTTTCTCTGAAACTTGAAACGTCTTGAAAAAAATAAGTGCAAATCGAACACTATTCTGCCTCAGTTTATCATTTACACATGTGCATTACAACGTACAGATCACAGTGGATCTACAAATACACAAAACAGGCAGAATATTGTGCAATTTGCACTTACTTCTCATAAAGACATTTCAGGCTGTTCATGTTTGTTCAGACTATTCACATTTTTTGTAAAAATAGTTTGAAAATGTAAACAATTTCTTGTAATTTAACTTTTTTTTTTTTTTTTTTTACAAGAAAAAAGGAAACATTTGGAGTTGTGTGTATTTATAGGTTATTATGATCATATTTTACTGCTGTGACCCACTTGAGATTGAATTGGGCTCAATTGCCATGTTTTCTTTCCTCAATCCTTCAGCTCTAAACAACATGCACAGCAGCCTTTGAGAAATTTGATTTAAAAAGTCAGTGGTGATGATGGAGCAGGCTATACAGTAGAATATAAAAGTTGGCTTCAATCCGACGCCTGAAAGCCCCACAGACCTGCTGCATACGCTTTGAAGTTTCCTGCATTAAATAGCCTTCAGGATCTGTGTCAATCAACACAAATGTGTTCACATTATGGATTAATTAAACACTTACATACGACGGCCCGTATATGCACATACTCTGCACCAACATATGCAAACATAATGGAAGTGCTACACCTCTAATGTAGCATCTATCGTCATCTATTGTTTGCTGGTCCTTATTTATTTGATCCAATGCAAACCAGTTTTGTTGACCTGATCGGCTTCTTCAAAGACCCAGATAAAGCTCCTCTGCAGAAAAGACAACAACAAGGCTTGTTCTTTGATGTGACTCAAGTGTTCATTTGTAAAGGCTACTAGACGCCACAATGGGTACGGTTACATGACAACTGTTCTTCCTGGTTTAATCTGATTACAGGTTGGATCCTATTTCAGATGTCCATGTAAACACCTTATTCCAGTTGAAACAGAACAGTTCAGATTAAATTTAAACCTGATTAAAGTCAGTGGTTTAATCCTCTTTTAACTGCGCTCTAAATTCTTCCTGGACATGTAAAGCCTTTATTCCGTTTGGACTTTATTCCTTCCATTCTGCACATGCTCAGTGTCTTGTCCTGTGGCGATGACGCACACATTCTGCGCTGGTGGAAGAATCTGCACTGCAGTCTAGTCTTCCCAAAGCGTTCCAGTGGAATATTCTGATGGGATCTACCAGCCTGGAAAACCCTGAAGGAACAGTTCAACACTGGCTTTGGATTCATTCATTTGTCCTGAACTAATGAGTTCCACAAGTGGGACAAACAGTTTGAACTGCAGCCCTAACGTTAGCTTAGCTTAGCCTAGCTTAGCATAATGGCTTCATTCCTCTGGTCAGACGTAGCCAGGCTTTTAGAGGTGATTTGTAGTATTTTAGGAGTGATTTGGGTCAGTTCAGTTCTCCCTAATCATTCCTTTAGTCCGCTGGGGTCAATATGATCACAAACTGAGGCTCAGATCATGGTCATGTGACTTACTGCAGGAAGAAAATCTGGGAAATAAAAACTAATGCAAAGCTAAAATGCTAAAGCAAAGCTAATTCAGCGCATGCATCCCTTCAACAAAAAGATTTTCCAACTTCCGTCAACACAACAGTCCACAGATTGTATGAGTGCAGTAAGTCGCAGATCTGAAGAAATAATTAGAGAGAATCGGATTTGACAAAATCACTGAGAAAAGACGACAAATCACCTTTAAAAAACTGGCTACGTGTGACCATGGAAATGCAGTGACTATGCTAAGCTAAGCTAACAGACGGGCTAAGCTAAGCTAACAGAAGGGCTAAGCTAAGCTAACAGAAGGGCTAAGCTAAGCTAACAGAAGGGCTAAGCTAAGCTAACAGAAGGGCTGCCAGAACCCCGTAAACATTTGTCATGTAAACCTTTATTCAGGTTAACATTTCCATGGAAACAGAAGAGAAAGGACTTTAGTTCCGGATTAGTTTCTTCTGGAAAAATAAATCGGATTTAAAAAACATCATGGAACCATACCCAGTGTCTAATAACTAAGTAACTAGCTAGTCATTTGCACGCAGTCATTTTGTGTCATTTCTTTGTTAAACAAAAGGGACGTTATAATATTCCGCATATTTAAATAGTCTTTTACTAAACAGGCTTATACTATATTTGTGATTAGGGATGGAAGTTGAGAACCGGTTCTTTTTCAGAACCAGTTCTTAGTAGTTCAATTCCTTGGAATTGTTTGGATGCCTGCTTATTGATTCTGCTTATCCATTCTGCCTTCATTGCACATGCGTGATGATGTCACATGTACGCCACATTGTTTTGGTTTAGAACGTAGCCAACATGGCGTCGAGGCAGAAACGCTCCAAAGTGCGTGTATATTTCATGCTGAAAGACGACACCAGAGTCACTTGGAACACTGTCAAAGCTTCCATTTCTTCAAAGGGGAAAATCCCTCCAATCTGTGAAAACATTTGTCCACAGCATGACATTCATTTGTAGGAATGTCAACCAACGTCCTGCCCCCTCAAATAAAAGTTTCTGAAGATAGGGAAAATAAGAATGAGACAGAGGAATGAGTAAAGTGGCTGAAGTTTCACTTTGTATGGTCGTACGGTGTGACAACCCCCCCCCCCCCCCCCGGTGTCATCTGTTCTTATTATTTGTACATACTGTACATGTTCTATTTTCTGTGCAGATGGAAATATAAAAGACAGTTCATGTAAACAAACCTGTTTGTACTCTTTTATTCCCTCACCCAATGAGAATCGATAATGGAATCGGAATCGTTGCGAGGTATGAGTAGGGATGGAACCATAGGAAAATTTCATATCACGGTTACTGTGACCAAAATTATCATGGTTATCATTATTATCACGATATTGTTGAAATTGTGCTCAAAATGTTCAAAAAGTACTAATACACACACACTGAAATAATTTAACCAAGTTGTATTTTGAAAAATAAATAAAATTAAATAATAGCCGCAATGTACTTTCTGTTGCAGAAACATTCAAACATTAACATGTAAACAATCAAATATACAAATGTGCATTAAAGATGGAACCGTATGGACACTGTTCGACCACTTTACAGATCAAGATTGAGATGTTTGAGTTTCTTTCTCATAGATAGATAGATAGATAGATAGATAGATAGATAGATAGATAGATAGATAGATAGATAGATAGATAGATAGCGCCTGGAGTGCTGCTGCTTCTTCAGGAAATGAACAGTACTATTACTTTTCAAAGTGCAGTAATCAAACACGGTGATCATGATAATTAGAATTTAAACTGTAATACTAACCGTATGCAATTTTCCCGCCGTTTATCATTATACCTGTAACTGTTACATCCCTAGGTGCGAGAGACTTTCCTGACCAGAGTTTCCTCAGATCTGTCCATCCTCAGTCATCTCCTCAGTTTCATTCGTCTGTTGGTCTGTCTGTCATTCCTCAGCTGAATCTCTGTCATTACACTGAACAGTTTCTTAGTTCCATCCACCACAAACAAACCATGTGTTTACATTCAGAGTCTGGAGGAACTGGACATCTGAGGAACTTTGTTGCGACATGCATTGTGGGAAGCGGAGGCTTGTGCCGCCGCCTGGCAGCAGCAGTGCGACCATGTGATACCATATGGATGAAACAAACACGATGCGGAAACGGCTGAAACATGGAAACAGCTGCAGGGAAGCGGAGCTCTGCCTGGCAGCGCCAGCTGCAAGGAACATGACATGGAAACGGCTGGAGCTCCACTTCCTACAATGCACACCGCAACAGAATTCCTCAGATGCCCAGTTCCTCCTGGCTCTGTTTGTGAACACATGGACTGTTTGTGGTGGATGGACCTTCACCAGTTCTGTCAGACTCCTGTTAGTTCAGTTCCACATTCAGCCCAGTTTGATCTGCAGTGGACCGAACCACTCAAATTATAACAGTGAAAAAAGTCCACTTCTATTCTGATCAGGTTTACATCTACAAAGTTTCCTTAAAAATCTGAATAACATCAATAACTTGAATTGTCTGAAGGAAAACAATTGCAGTTTTAACAATATTAGAGCTGCAACCGATTAATCGACTCAAAGTGATCCAAAAAACTCATTCACCCACAGTTCTGCTGAATCTTCAGCTCTGTTCCCTTCATTTCTCTGCTGTTAAACATTGGTTCCACTGTCGTGTTTCACACGGACGCTTATTGTGACGCACAAAGAAGCTTCAATTCAGGAAAACTGCAAGAGAATATTTCCCTTCAATCAATTTGAGTTGATTAATCAAATTGTGACTTTTTGCATTGACTTCAAGCACCTAATCGATTAATCGGTTGCAGCTCTAAACAATATTCTGGCTCAGTTTATCAGTTTATCATTTACACATGTGCGTTACAATCACACAAAACATTTATAAACAGGCAGAATATTGGTCCAATTGCATTTACTTTTCTTCAGACATTTCCGTTCGTTCATATTTGTTCAGGTTATTCACATTTTTTGTAAAAGTATAGTTTGGTAATGGAAACATTTTCATGTGATCTTACTTTTTTACACCAAAAAAACAAAGAGAATTTGGGTTTGTCATTATTCATAAGTTCTTCTGATCATATTTTACTGGTCTGAAAAACTTGAAATCTAATTGGACAGTATGTGTGTGTATGTGGAACCTGAATTAAAATGATTTTAACACCACTGATAATATCATTGTAATTTTTACACTTCACAAATTCATCCCAGATTGGACCCTTTGGCGGGCTGGATTTGGGCCCCGGGCCACATGTTTGACACCTGTGCACTTTGAA
>NC_043963.1:56798456-56988456 GCF_902148855.1 Sphaeramia orbicularis
CCCACCCCCTGTCGACTGGTGTTGGAATTGAACCCAGGACCTTCTTGTCGTGAGGCATGAGTGCAAACCACTGCACCACTCAATAATAATAATAATAATAATAATAATAATAATAATAATAATAATAATAATAATAATAATAATAATAATAAGAAGAAGAAGAAGAAGAAGAAGAAGAAGAAGAAGAAGAAGAAGAAGAAGAAGAAGAAGAAGAAAAAAGAAAAAGAAAAAGAAAAAAAGAAGAAGAAAAGAAGAATATTAGCTGGAGTCAGAAGTGTCCATATTTAGACAAGAGAGAGAGGCTCAAAAAGCAAAGGATGATGGTTCTGACCAGTAGCCTCTGTTGGTAATGTTATCAAATGTGTCAGTAAATGAACCACTCTCAGTCTGATTTTAATCCTTCCTCTCTCTACCCTCAGTCTGATTTTAATCCTTCCTCTCTCTACCCTCAGTCTTATTTTAATCCTTCCACTCTCTCCCCTCAGTCTTATTTTAATCCTTCCTCTCTCTCCCCTCAGTCTTATTTTAATCCTTCCTCTCTCTACCCTCAGTCTTATTTTAATCCTTCCTCTCTATACCCTCAGTCTTATTTTAATCCTTCCTCTCTCTACCCTCAGTCTTATTTTAATCCTTCCTCTCTCTACCCTCAGTCTGATTTTAATCCTTCCTCTCTCTACCCTCAGTCTTATTTTAATCCTTCCTCTCTCTACCCTCAGTCTTATTTTAATCCTTCCACTCTCTCCCCTCAGTCTTATTTTAATCCTTCCTCTCTCTACCCTCAGTCTGATTTTAATCCTTCCTCTCTCTACCCTCAGTCTTATTTTAATCCTTCCTCTCTCTACCTCAGTCTGATTTTAATCCTTCCTCTCTCTACCCTCAGTCTTATTTTAATCCTTCCACTCTCTCCCCTCAGTCTGATTTTAATCCTTCCTCTCTCTACCTTCAGTCTGATTTTAATCCTTCCTCTCTCTACCCTCAGTCTGATTTTAATCCTTCCTCTCTCTACCCTCAGTCTTACTTTAATCCTTCCTCTCTCTACCCTCAGTCTTACTTTAATCCTTCCTCTCTCTACCCTCAGTTTTATTTTAATCCTTCCTCTCTCTACCCTCAGTCTTACTTTTAATCCTTCCTCTCTCTACCCTCAGTCTGATTTTAATCCTTCCTCTCTCTACCTCAGTCTGATTTTAATCCTTCCTCTCTCTACCGTCAGTCTTATTTTAATCCTTCCTCTCTCTACCCTCAGTCTGATTTTAATCCTTCCTCTCTCTACCCTCAGTTTTATTTTAATCCTTAATCTCTCTACCCTCAGTCTTACTTTAATCCTTCCTCTCTCTACCCTCAGTCTTACTTTAATCCTTCCTCTCTCTACCCTCAGTCTTATTTTAATCCTTCTTCTCTCTACCCTCAGTCTGATTTTAATCCTTCCTCTCTCTACCCTCCGTCTTATTTTAATCCTTCCTCTCTCTACCCTCAGTCTTATTTTAATCCTTCCTCTCTCTACCCTCAGTCTGATTTTAATCCTTCCTCTCTCTACCCTCAGTCTGATTTTAATCCTTCCTCTCTCTCCCCTCAGTCTTATTTTAATCCTTCCTCTCTCTACCCCAGTCTGATTTTAATCCTTCCTCTCTCTCCCCTCAGTTTTATTTTAATCCTTCCTCTCTCTACCCCCAGTCTGATTTTAATCCTTCCTCTCTCTACCCTCAGTCTGATTTTAATCCTTCCTCTCTCTACACTCAGTCTGATTTTAATCCTTCCTCTCTCTACCCTCAGTCTTATTTTAATCCTTCCTCTCTCTACCCTCAGTCTTATTTTAATCCTTCCTCTCTCTCCCCTCAGTTTTATTTTAATCCTTCCACTCTCTCCCCTCAGTCTTATTTTAATCCTTCCTCTCTCTACCCTCAGTCTGATTTTAATCCTTCCTCTCTCTACCCTCAGTCTTATTTTAATCCTTCCTCTCTCTACCCTCAGTTTTATTTTAATCCTTCCTCTCTCTACCCTCAGTCTTATTTTAATCCTTCCACTCTCTCCCCTCAGTCTTATTTTAATCCTTCCTCTCTCTACCCTCAGTCTTATTTTAATCCTTCCTCTCTCTACCCTCAGTCTGATTTTAATCCTTCCTCTCTCTACCCTCAGTCTTATTTTAATCCTTCCACTCTCTCCCCTCAGTCTGATTTTAATCCTTCCTCTCTCTACCTTCAGTCTTACTTTAATCCTTCCTCTCTCTACCCTCAGTCTTACTTTAATCCTTCCTCTCTCTACCCTCAGTCTTACTTTAATCCTTCCTCTCTCTACCCTCAGTTTTATTTTAATCCTTCCTCTCTCTACCCTCAGTCTTACTTTAATCCTTCCTCTCTCTACCCTCAGTCTTACTTTAATCCTTCCTCTCTCTACCTTCAGTCTTATTTTAATCCTTCCTCTCTCTACCGTCAGTCTTATTTTAATCCTTCCTCTCTCTACCCTCAGTCTGATTTTAATCCTTCCTCTCTCTACCCTCAGTTTTATTTTAATCCTTAATCTCTCTACCCTCAGTCTTACTTTAATCCTTCCTCTCTCTACCCTCAGTCTTACTTTAATCCTTCCTCTCTCTACCCTCAGTCTTATTTTAATCCTTCTTCTCTCTACCCTCAGTCTGATTTTAATCCTTCCTCTCTCTACCCTCAGTCTGATTTTAATCCTTCCTCTCTCTACCCTCAGTCTTATTTTAATCCTTCCTCTCTCTACCCTCAGTCTTATTTTAATCCTTCCACTCTCTACCCTCAGTCTGATTTTAATCCTTCCACTCTCTCCCCTCAGTCTTATTTTAATCCTTCCTCTCTCTACCCTCAGTCTGATTTTAATCCTTCCACTCTCTACCCTCAGTCTGATTTTAATCCTTCCTCTCTCTACCCTCATCCTTATTTTAATCCTTCCTCTGTCTCCCCTCAGTCTGATTTTAATCCTTCCTCTCTATACCCTCAGTCTTATTTTAATCCTTCTTCTCTCTCCCCTCAGTCTTATTTTAATCCTTCCTCTCTATACCCTCAGTCTGATTTTAATCCTTCCTCTCTATACCGTCAGTCTGATTTTAATCCTTCCTCTCTCTCCCCTCAGTCTTATTTTAATCCTTCCTCTCTCTCCCCTCAGTCTGATTTTAATCCTTCCTCTCTCTACCCTCAGTCTTAATTTAATCCTTCCTCTCTCTCCCCTCAGTCTTATTTTAATCCTTCCTCTCTCTACCCTCAGTCTTACTTTAATCCTTCCTCTCTCTCCCCTCAGTCTTATTTTAATCCTTCCTCTCTCTCCCCTCAGTCTTATTTTAATCCTTCCTCTCTCTACCCTCAGTCTGATTTTAATCCTTCCTCTCTCTACCCTCAGTCTGATTTTAATTCTTCCTCTCTCTCCTCTCAGTCTTATTTTAATCCTTCCTCTCTCTACCCTCAGTCTGATTTTAATCCTTCCTCTCTCTCCCCTCAGTCTTATTTTAATCCTTCCTCTCTCTCCCCTCAGTCTGATTTTAATCCTTCCTCTCTCTACCCTCAGTCTTAATTTAATCCTTTCTTTCTCTCCCCTCAGTCTTATTTTAATCCTTCCTCTCTCTACCCTCAGTCTGATTTTAATCCTTCCTCTCTCTACCGTCAGTCTTATTTTAATCCTTCCTCTCTCTCCCCTCAGTCTTATTTTAATCCTTCCTCTCTCTCCCCTCAGTCTTATTTTAATCTTTCCTCTCTCTACCCTCAGTCTGATTTTAATCCTTCCTCTCTCTCCCCTCAGTCTGATTTTAATCCTTCCTCTCTCTCCCCTCAGTCTTAATTTAATCCTTCCTCTCTCTCCCCTCAGTCTGATTTTAATCCTTCCTCTCTCTACCCTCAGTCTGATTTTAATCCTTCCTCTCTCTCCCCTCAGTCTGATTTTAATCCTTCCTCTCTCTCCCCTCAGTCTGATTTTAATCCTTCCTCTCTATACCCTCAGTCTTATTTTAATCCTTCCTCTCTATACCCTCAGTCTGATTTTAATCCTTCCTCTCTCTCCCCTCAGTCTGATTTTAATCCTTCCTCTCTCTACCCTCAGTCTGATTTTAATCCTTCCTCTCTATACCCTCAGTCTTATTTTAATCCGTCCTCTCTCTCCCCTCAGTCTGATTTTAATCCTTCCTCTCTATACCCTCAGTCTTATTTTAATCCTTCCTCTCTCTACCCTCAGTCTGATTTTAATCCTTCCTCTCTCTACCCTCAGTCTTATTTTAATCCTTCCTCTCTATACCCTCAGTCTTATTTTAATCCTTCCTCTCTCTCCCCTCAGTCTGATTTTAATCCTTCCTCTCTATACCCTCAGTCTTATTTTAATCCTTCCTCTCTCTCCCTCAGTCTGATTTAATCCTTCCTCTCTCTACCCTCAGTCTGATTTTAATCCTTCCTCTCTCTACCCTCAGTCTTATTTTAATCCTTCCTCTCTCTCCCCTCAGTCTGATTTTAATCCTTCCTCTCTATACCCTCAGTCTTATTTTAATCCTTCCTCTCTCTACCCTCAGTCTTATTTTAATCCTTCCTCTGTCTCCCCTCAGTCTGATTTTAATCCTTCCTCTCTCTACCCTCAGTCTTATTTAATCCTTCCTCTCTCTACCCTCAGTCTTATTTTAATCCTTCCTCTCTATACCCTCAGTCTTATTTTAATCCTTCCTCTCTCTCCCCTCAGTCTGATTTTAATCCTTCCTCTCTATACCCTCAGTCTTATTTTAATCCTTCCTCTCTACCCTCAGTCTTATTTTAATCCTTCCTCTGTCTCCCCTCAGTCTGATTTTAATCCTTCCTCTCTCTACCCTCAGTCTTATTTTAATCCTTCCTCTCTCTACCCTCAGTCTGATTTTAATCCTTCCTCTCTCTACCCTCAGTCTTATTTTAATCCTTCCTCTCTCTACCCTCAGTCTGATTTTAATCCTTCCTCTCTCTACCCTCAGTCTTATTTTAATCCTTCCTCTCTATACCCTCAGTCTTATTTTAATCCTTCCTCTCTCCCCTCAGTCTGATTTTAATCCTTCCTCTCTCTACCCTCAGTTTTATTTTAATCCTTCCTCTCTCTACCCTCAGTCTTATTTTAATCCTTCCTCTGTCTCCCCTCAGTCTGATTTTAATCCTTCCTCTCTATACCCTCAGTCTTATTTTAATCCTTCCTCTCTCTACCCTCAGTCTTATTTTAATCCTTCCTCTCTCTCCCCTCAGTCTGATTTTAATCCTTCCTCTCTCTACCCTCAGTCTTATTTTAATCCTTCCTCTCTCTACCCTCAGTCTGATTTTAATCCTTCCTCTCTCTACCCTCAGTCTTATTTTAATCCTTCCTCTCTCTACCCTCAGTCTTATTTTAATCCTTCCTCTCTCTCCCCTCAGTCTGATTTTAATCCTTCCTCTCTATACCCTCAGTCTTATTTTAATCCTTCCTCTCTATACCCTCAGTCTTATTTTAATCCTTCCTCTGTCTCCCCTCAGTCTGATTTTAATCCTTCCTCTCTCTACCCTCAGTCTTATTTTAATCCTTCCTCTCTCTACCCTCAGTCTTATTTTAATCCTTCCTCTCTCTACCCTCAGTCTTATTTTAATCCTTCCTCTGTCTCCCCTCAGTCTGATTTTAATCCTTCCTCTCTCTACCCTCAGTCTTTTTTTAATCCTTCCTCTCTCTACCCTCAGTCTTATTTTAATCCTTCCTCTGTCTCCCCTCAGTCTGATTTTAATCCTTCCTCTCTCTACCCTCAGTCTTATTTTAATCCCTCCTCTCTCTACCCTCAGTCTTATTTTAATCCTTCCTCTCTCTACCCTCAGTCTGATTTTAATCCTTCCTCTCTCTACCCTCAGTCTTATTTTAATCCTTCCTCTCTCTCCCCTCCAGGCTCGTCCTCATACACCTGGGCCCATGCCTTTCCAGTGTTTCCTTTCACTGTTCAGAGTAAATCCTGGCATTGGTTTCTTTCAGCATTAGGAAATCCAGATTTTCAACATTTCTCGAAGGAAGTAACTAGTTTTTGAATCGAGTCAACTGAACACAAATTTTTAGAAGCAGTGTCCATCTGGTGGCTGCCAGTGGAACTGCACTTCAACATATTTTGGTAAAACTTTATAATAAGTCCACACTATGTAGCATTAGTTAAGCATTAATAAATACTGTATTCATCATTTATAAAGCATATTTATGACATGAATACTCATTAATACATGGTTTATAAGCACAGTTCTAAATATTTTAAAGAGTTTATTTTATCTGTTTCATAATATTGACACTTTTGAGGTTTAGAATTATATTGAATTATGACACTGACAGATTTTCTGACTTCATTTTTTAATAATGAAAAATATATTTTTTAATTAAAAAAATTATTTACTCAGTACTTTTTGTGTTTAGTACTTGAAACCTCTATGATCTGCTATTGGTTTTTTTGAGTTTTTATTGAGCCATGTTTTGTGAGAAGTTGCAATAAATATTAATGCAGTTTGTTTTAATAATCCCATGTGCTGTGTGTCTCCTTTGTTAGAATAACTGACACTTTTGTGAGTCTTTATTCATTTCCATCCTTTAAATCTCATTTGTAAATGCTTTAGATGTCACAGATAGTGCACACTTTAGATGAGCTCACACCATAGACTGAATTAATGAGTAATAAGTGCTTTAGAACTACCTGAAAGAATGAATTCCTGTATTAATAACTGTTTATAGGACATCTATTGGAAAATAAATGTGAGTTAGTATAAAATACACACTAACATATTCACTCACCATTAGTACATGTGTGAATAGTGTATGTGTGAGCAGAAACGCACATCACAACTGGTTCCTATGTGATGCAATACTAAATGTTTAAATGCTGAATCCATAATTTATAAAGTATGAACATACAATCATTAAGCACATTGTAGATGAGCTTATTAATGATGAGTAAAACATTTACAACTGTGCTTATAAACCATATATTAACCCTTTCATGCATAGTGGTCACTACAGTGGACAGTTATTCTACAGCTTTTGTCTTATATATTCATGGGTTTTGTTGTTTTCGTTGCATATCAGCCAATACAGTGGACACTTATGCACCATCCCATACACTGCAATTCACACTATTACAGTAACTTTGCTGTTCTTGATAAACCTGATCTGCAGTAACATGTTTGAGTGTAAATCAATTGCTTGTCATTATTATTAAATAGTTTTTTGTTTGTTTTTTTTTACATAAAGTTTTTTTTGGGTTTTTTTTTGCATATTATCTCCATGAAGTGAGTAATGACTAGTATTAGAGTACGTTAAAATGTGAGAAAACATCAGATTAGCTGCATTAAAAGTGTTGTTATTTCATAGTTTTCACATGATCTATCAGTAAATACATGCTTCTTTGTTACAATACTTAAATCCATGGTTTCAAACTGAGTGGACATTTTTTTAACTCCATGAAAAATAGATTCTTAACAAAATTTTCAATCGCATTTTTTTTTCATGCCTAAAGAGGAATAAAAACACTCATGAAAATAAATTTTGATCAAGGTTCTCATAATTCGTGCATGAAAGGGTTAATGACTATTCATGTCATAAATATGCTTTATAAATGATGAATTCAGTATTTGTTAATGCTGAACTAATGCTTCATAGTGTGGACTGATTCTAAAATGTTACCAATATTTCTGAGTTGGCTTCAAATCCAGGCTGTTTTTGTTGCCTTGTTCCCTTCAACCCATAAAAGGTTTGTAATGTAATATACGGAAGCTCATATACATCCATTTACATCCACAATGCGACCCAGATGCATAGCTTACTATAATTCCAGCCTGGAGATATGCACAGCAGAGAGTGGAAAGTAGGAGACCGAAGCAGCAGATAAACATGGTCCAGTGTGTAGAAAACAGACCAAAGCAGCAGATAAACATGGTCCAGTGTGTAGAAAACAGACCAAAGCAGCAGATAAACATGGTCCAGTGTAGAAAACAGACCAAAGCAGCAGATAAACATGGTCCAGTGTAGAAAACAGACCAAAGCAGCAGATAACATGTCCAGTGTAGAAAACAGACCAATCAGCAGATAAACATGGTCCAGTGTGTAGAAACAGACCAAAGCAGCAGATAAACATGGTCCAGTGTGTAGAAAACAGACCAAAGCAGCAGATAAACATGGTCCAGTGTGTAGAAAACAGACCAAAGCAGCAGATAAACATGGTCCAGTGTGTAGAAAAACAGACCAAAGCAGCAGATAAACATGGTCCAGTGTGTAGAAACAGACCAAAGCAGCAGATAAACATGGTCCAGTGTGTAGAAAACAGACCAAGCAGCAGATAAACAGGTCCAGTGTGTAGAAAACAGACCAAAGCAGCAGAATAAACATGGTCCCGTGTGTAGAAACAGACCAAAGCAGCAGATAAACATGGTCCAGTGTGTAGAAAACAGACCAAAGCAGCAGATAAACATGGTCCAGTGTGTAGAAAACAGACCAAAGCAGCAGATAAACATGGTCCAGTGTGTAGAAAACAGACCAAAGCAGCAGATAAACATGGTCCAGTGTGTAGAAAACAGACCAAAGCAGCAGATAAAACATGGTCCAGTGTGTAGAAAACAGACCAAAGCAGCAGATATAAACATGGTCCAGGTGTAGAAAACAGACCAAAGCAGCAGATAAACGTGGTCCAGTGTAGAAAACAGACCAAAGCAGCAGATAAACATGGTCCAGTGTAGAAAACAGACCAAAGCAGCAGATAAACATGGTCCAGTGTAGAAAACAGACCAAAGCAGCAGATATAAACTGGTCCAGTGTAGAAAACAGACCAAGCAGCAGATAAACATGGTCCAGTGTGTAGAAAACAGACCAAAGCAGCAGATAAACATGGTCCAGTGTAGAAAAACAGACCAAAGCAGCAGATATAAACATGGTCCAGTGTAGAAAACAGACCAAAGCAGCAGATAAACATGGTCCAGTGTAGAAAACAGACCAAAGCAGCAGATAACATGTCCAGTGTGTAGAAACGACCAAGCAGCAGATAAACATGGTCCAGTGGTAGAAAACAGACCAAAGCAGCAGAAAACATGGTCCAGTGTATAGAAAACAGACCAAAGCAGCAGATAAACATGGTCCAGTGTTAGAAACAGACCAAAGCAGCAGATAAACATGTCCAGTGTGTAGAAAACAGACCAAAGCAGCAGATAAACATGGTCCAGTGTAGAAAACAGACCAAAGCAGCAGATAAACATGGTCCAGTGTGTAGAAACAGACCAAAGCAGCAGATAAACATGGTCCAGTGTGTAGAAAACAGACCAAAGAGCAGCAGATAAACATGGTCCAGTGTGTAGAAAACAGACCAAAGCAGCAGATAACATGGTCCAGTGTGTAGAAAACAGAACCAAAGCAGCAGATAAACCTGGTCCAGTGTAGAAAACAGACCAAAGCAGCAGATAAAACATGGTCCAGTGTAGAAAAACAGACCAAAGCAGCAGATAAACATGGTCCAGTGTGTAGAAAACAGACCAAAGCAGCAGATAAACATGGTCCAGGTGTAGAAACAGACCAAAGCAGCAGATAAACATGGTCCAGTGTGTAGGAAAACAGACCAAAGCAGCAGATAAACATGGTCCAGTTGTGTAGAAAACAGACCAAAGCAGCAGATAAACATGGTCCAGTGTGTAGAAAACAGACCAAAGCAGCAGATAAACATGGTCCAGTGTGTAGGAAACAGACCAAGCAGCAGATAAACATGGTCCAGTGTGTAGAAAACAGACCAAAGCAGCAGATAAACATGGTCCAGTGTAGAAAACAGACCAAAGCAGCAGATAAACATGGTCCAGTGTAGAAAACAGACCAAAGCAGCAGATAAACATGGTCCAGTGTAGGAAAACAGACCAAAGCAGCAGATAAACATGGTCCAGTGTGTAGAAAACAGACCAAAGCAGCAGATAAACATGGTCCAGTGTGTAGAAAACAGACCAAAGCAGCAGATAAACATGGTCCAGTGTAGAAAACAGACCAAAGCAGCAGATAAACATGGTCCAGTGTGTAGAAAAACAGACCAAAGCAGCAGATAAACATGGTCCAGTGTAGAAAACAGACCAAAGCAGCAGATAAACATGGTCCAGTGTAGAAAACAGACCAAAGCAGCAGATAAACATGGTCCAGTGTGTAGAAAACAGACCACAAGCAGCAGATAAACATGGTCCAGTGTGTAGAAAACAGACCAAAGCAGCAGATAAACATGGTCCAGTGTGTAGAAAACAGACCAAAGCAGCAGATAAACATGGTCCAGTGTGTAGAAAACAGACCAAAGCAGCAGATAAACATGGTCCAGTGTGTAGAAAACAGACCAAAGCAGCAGATAAACATGGTCCAGTGTGTAGAAAACAGACCAAAGCAGCAGATAAACATGGTCCAGTGTGTAGAAAACAGACCAAAGCAGCAGATAAACATGGTCCAGTGTAGAAAACAGACCAAAGCAGCAGATAAACATGGTCCAGTGTGTAGAAAACAGACCGAAGCAGCAGATAAACATGGTCCAGTGTGTAGAAAACAGACCAAAGCAGCAGATAAACATGGTCCAGTGTGTAGAAAACAGACCAAAGCAGCAGATAAACATGGTCCAGTGTAGAAAACAGACCAAAGCAGCAGGTAAACATGGTCCAGTGTAGAAAACAGACCAAAGCAGCAGATAAACATGGTCCAGTGGGTAGAAAACAGACCAAAGCAGCAGATAAACATGGTCCAGTGTGTAGAAAACAGACCAAAGCAGCAGATAAACATGGTCCAGTGTAGAAAACAGACCAAAGCAGCAGATGAACATGGTCCAGTGTGTAGGAAACAGACCAAAGCAGCAGATAAACATGGTCCAGTGTGTAGAAAACAGACCAAAGCAGCAGATAACATGGTCCAGTGTAGAAAACAGACCAAAGCAGCAGATAAACATGGTCCAGTGTAGAAAACAGACCGAAGCAGCAGATAAACATGGTCCAGTGTAGAAAACAGACCGAAGCAGCAGATAAACATGGTCAAGTGTAGGAAAACAGACCAAAGCAGCAGATAACATGGTCCAGTGTGTAGAAAACAGACCAAAGCAGCAGATAACATGGTCCAGTGTAGAAAACAGACCAAAGCAGCAGATAAACATGGTCCAGTGTAGAAAACAGACCAAAGCAGCAGATAAACCATGGTCCAGTGTGTAGAAAACAGACCAAAGCAGCAGATAAACATGGTCCAGTGTGTAGAAAACAGACCAAAGCAGCAGATAAACATGGTCCAGTGTGTAGAAAACAGACCAAAGCAGCAGATAAACATGGTCCAGTGTGGAAAACAGACCAAAGCAGCAGATAAACATGGTCCAGTGTAGAAAACAGACCAAAGCAGCAGATAAACATGGTCCAGTGTGTAGAAAACAGACCAAAGCAGCAGATAAACATGGTCCAGTGTGTAGAAAACAGACCAAAGCAGCAGATAAACATGGTCCAGTGTAGAAAACAGACCAAAGCAGCAGATAAACATGGTCCAGTGTGTAGAAAACAGACCAAAGCAGCAGATAAACATGGTCCAGTGTAGGAAAACAGACCAAAGCAGCAGATAAACATGGTCCAGTGTAGAAAACAGACCAAAGCAGCAGATAAACATGGTCCAGTGTGTAGAAAACAGACCAAAGCAGCAGATAAACATGGTCCAGTGTGTAGAAAACAGACCAAAGCAGCAGATAAACATGGTCCAGTGTGTAGAAAACAGACCAAGCAGCAGATAAACATGGTCCAGTGTGTAGAAAACAGACCAAAGCAGCAGATAAACATGGTCCAGTGTGTAGAAAACAGACCAAGCAGCAGATAAACATGGTCCAGTGTATAGAAAACAGACCAAAGCAGCAGATAAACATGGTCCAGTGTGTAGAAACAGACCAAAGCAGCAGAATAAACATGGTCCAGTGTGTAGAAACAGACCAAAGCAGCAGATAAACATGGTCCAGTGTAGAAAAACAGACCAAAGCAGCAGATAAACATGGTCCAGTGTGTAGAAAACAGACCAAAGCAGCAGATAAACATGGTCCAGTGTGTAGAAAACAGACCAAAGCAGCAGATAAACATGGTCCAGTGTAGAAAACAGACCAAAGCAGCAGATAAACATGGTCCAGTGTGTAGAAAACAGACCAAAGCAGCAGATAAACATGGTCCAGTGTAGAAAACAGACCAAAGCAGCAGATAAACATGGTCCAGTGTAGAAAACAGACCAAAGCAGCAGATAAACATGGTCCAGTGTGTAGAAAACAGACCAAAGCAGCAGATAAACATGGTCCAGTGTGTAGAAAACAGACCAAAGCAGCAGATAAACATGGTCCAGTGTGTAGAAACAGACCAAAGCAGCAGATAAAACATGGTCCAGTGTGTAGAAAACAGACCAAAGCAGCAGATAAACATGGTCCAGTGTGTAGAAAACAGACCAAAGCAGCAGATAAACATGGTCCAGTGTGTAGGAAACAGACCAAAGCAGCAGATAAACATGGTCCAGTGTGTAGGAAACAGACCAAAGCAGCAGATAAACATGGTCCAGTGTAGAAAACAGACCAAAGCAGCAGATAAACATGGTCCAGTGTAGAAAACAGACCAAAGCAGCAGATAAACATGGTCCAGTGTAGAAAACAGACCAAAGCAGCAGATAAACATGGTCCAGTGTGTAGAAAACAGACCAAAGCAGCAGATAAACATGGTCCAGTGTGTAGAAAACAGACCAAAGCAGCAGATAAACATGGTCCAGTGTAGAAAACAGACCAAAGCAGCAGATAAACATGGTCCAGTGTGTAGAAAAACAGACCAAAGCAGCAGATAAACATGGTCCAGTGTATAGAAAACAGACCAAAGCAGCAGAATAAACATGGTCCAGTGTAGAAAACAGACCAAAGCAGCAGATAAACATGGTCCAGTGTGTAGAAAACAGACCAAAGCAGCAGATAAACATGGTCCAGTGTGTAGGAAAACAGACCAAAGCAGCAGATAAACATGGTCCAGTGTGTAGAAAACAGACCAAAGCAGCAGATATAACATGGTCCAGTGTGTAGAAAACAGACCAAAGCAGCAGATAAACATGGTCCAGTGTGTAGAAAACAGACCAAAGCAGCAGATAAACATGGTCCAGTGTGTAGAAAACAGACCAAAGCAGCAGAATAAACATGGTCCAGTGTGTAGAAAACAGACCAAAGCAGCAGATAAACATGGTCCAGTGTAGAAAACAGACCAAAGCAGCAGAATAAACATGGTCCAGTGTGTAGAAAACAGACCGATAGCAGCAGATAAACATGGTCCAGTGTGTAGAAAACAGACCAAAGCAGCAGATAAACATGGTCCAGTGTGTAGAAAACAGACCAAAGCAGCAGATAAACATGGTCCAGTGTAGAAAACAGACCAAAGCAGCAGGTAAACATGGTCCAGTGTAGAAAACAGACCAAAGCAGCAGATAAACATGGTCCAGTGGGTAGAAAACAGACCAAAGCAGCAGATAAACATGGTCCAGTGGGTAGAAAACAGACCAAAGCAGCAGATAAACATGGTCCAGTGTAGAAAACAGACCAAAGCAGCAGATGAACATGGTCCAGTGTGTAGGAAACAGACCAAAGCAGCAGATAAACATGGTCCAGTGTGTAGAAAACAGACCAAAGCAGCAGATAAACATGGTCCAGTGTAGAAAACAGACCAAAGCAGCAGATAAACATGGTCCAGTGTAGAAAACAGACCAAAGCAGCAGATAAACATGGTCCAGTGTAGAAAACAGACCGAAGCAGCAGATAAACATGGTCCAGTGTAGAAAACAGACCAAAGCAGCAGATAAACATGGTCCAGTGTGTAGAAAACAGACCAAAGCAGCAGATAAACATGGTCCAGTGTAGAAAACAGACCAAAGCAGCAGATAAACATGGTCCAGTGTAGAAAACAGACCAAAGCAGCAGATAAACATGGTCCAGTGGGTAGAAAACAGACCAAAGCAGCAGATAAACATGGTCCAGTGTGTAGAAAACAGACCAAAGCAGCAGATAAACATGGTCCAGTGTAGAAAACAGACCAAAGCAGCAGATAAACATGGTCCAGTGGGTAGAAAACAGACCAAAGCAGCAGATAAACATGGTCCAGTGTGTAGGAAAACAGACCAAAGCAGCAGATAAACATGGTCCAGTGTGTAGAAACAGACCAAAGCAGCAGATAAACATGGTCCAGTGTGTAGAAAACAGACCAAAGCAGCAGATAAACATGGTCCAGTGTGTAGAAAACAGACCAAAGCAGCAGATAAACATGGTCCAGTGTAGAAAACAGACCAAAGCAGCAGATAAACATGGTCCAGTGTAGAAAACAGACCAAAGCAGCAGATAAACATGGTCCAGTGTAGAAAACAGACCAAAGCAGCAGATAAACATGGTCCAGTGTGTAGAAAACAGACCAAAGCAGCAGATAAACATGGTTCCAGTGTGTAGGAAAACAGACCAAAGCAGCAGATAAACATGGTCCAGTGTGTAGAAAACAGACCAAAGCAGCAGATAAACATGGTCCAGTGTAGAAAACAGACCAAAGCAGCAGATAACATGGTCCAGTGTGTAGAAAACAGACCAAAGCAGCAGATAAACATGGTCCCGTGTGTAGAAAACAGACCAAAGCAGCAGATATAAACATGGTCCAGTGTGTAGAAAACAGACCAAAGCAGCAGAATATAAACATGGTCCAGTGTGTAGAAAACAGACCAAAGCAGCAGATAAACATGGTCCAGTGTGTAGAAAACAGACCAAAGCAGCAGATAAACATGGTCCAGTGTGTAGAAAACAGACCAAAGCAGCAGATAAACATGGTCCAGTGTAGAAAACAGACCAAAGCAGCAGATAAACATGGTCCAGTGTGTAGAAACAGACCGAAGCAGCAGATAAACATGGTCCAGTGTAGAAAACAGACCAAAGCAGCAGATAAACATGGTCCAGTGTGTAGAAAACAGACCAAAGCAGCAGATAAACATGGTCCAGTGTATAGAAAACAGACCAAAGCAGCAGATAAACATGGTCCAGTGTAGAAAACAGACCAAAGCAGCAGATAAACATGGTCCAGTGTGTAGAAAACAGACCAAAGCAGCAGATAAACATGGTCCAGTGTGTAGAAAACAGACCAAAGCAGCAGATAAACATGGTCCAGTGTGTAGAAAAACAGACCAAAGCAGCAGATAAACATGGTCCAGTGTGTAGAAAACAGACCAAAGCAGCAGAATAAACATGGTCCAGTGTGTAGAAAACAGACCAAAGCAGCAGATAAACATGGTCCAGTGTGTAGAAAACAGACCAAAGCAGCAGATAAACATGGTCCAGTGTGTAGAAAACAGACCAAAGCAGCAGATAAACATGGTCCAGTGTAGAAAACAGACCAAAGCAGCAGATGAACATGGTCCAGTGTGTAGGAAACAGACCAAAGCAGCAGATAAACATGGTCCAGTGTGTAGGAAACAGACCAAAGCAGCAGATAAACATGGTCCAGTGTAGAAAACAGACCAAAGCAGCAGATAAACATGGTCCAGTGTAGAAAACAGACCAAAGCAGCAGATAAACATGGTCCAGTGTAGAAAACAGACCGAAGCAGCAGATAAACATGGTCCAGTGTAGAAAACAGACCGAAGCAGCAGATAAACATGGTCCAGTGTGTAGAAAACAGACCAAAGCAGCAGATAAACATGGTCCAGTGTAGAAACAGACCAAAGCAGCAGATAAACATGGTCCAGTGTAGAAAACAGACCAAAGCAGCAGATAAACATGGTCCAGTGGTAGAAAAACAGACCAAAGCAGCAGATAAACATGGTCCAGTGTGTAGAAAACAGACCAAAGCAGCAGATAACATGGTCCAGTGTGTAGAGAAACAGACCAAAGCAGCAGATAAACATGGTCCAGTGTGTAGGAAAACAGACCAAAGCAGCAGATAAACATGGTCCAGTGTAGAAAACAGACCAAAGCAGCAGATAAACATGGTCCAGTGTAGAAAACAGACCAAGCAGCAGATAAACATGGTCCAGTGTGTAGAAAACAGACCAAAGCAGCAGATAACATGGTCCAGTGTGTAGAAAACAGACCAAAGCAGCAGATAAACATGGTCCAGTGTGTAGAAAACAGACCAAAGCAGCAGATAAACATGGTCCAGTGTAGAAAACAGACCAAAGCAGCAGGTAAACATGGTCCAGTGTAGAAAACAGACCAAAGCAGCAGATAAACATGGTCCAGTGTGTAGAAAACAGACCAAAGCAGCAGATAAACATGGTCCAGTGTGTAGAAAACAGACCAAAGCAGCAGATAAACATGGTCCAGTGTGTAGAAAACAGACCAAAGCAGCAGATAAACATGGTCCAGTGTAGAAAACAGACCAAAGCAGCAGATAAACATGGTCCAGTGTAGAAAACAGACCAAAGCAGCAGATAAACATGGTCCAGTGGGTAGAAAACAGACCAAAGCAGCAGATAAACATGGTCCAGTGTGTAGAAAACAGACCAAAGCAGCAGATAAACATGGTCCAGTGTAGAAAACAGACCAAAGCAGCAGATAAACATGGTCCAGTGGGTAGAAAACAGACCAAAGCAGCAGATAAACATGGTCCAGTGTGTAGAAAACAGACCAAAGCAGCAGATAAACATGGTCCAGTGTGTAGAAAACAGACCAAAGCAGCAGATAAACATGGTCCAGTGTGTAGAAAACAGACCAAAGCAGCAGATAAACATGGTCCAGTGTGTAGAAAACAGACCAAAGCAGCAGATAAACATGGTCCAGTGTGTAGAAAACAGACCAAAGCAGCAGATAAACATGGTCCAGTGTAGAAAACAGACCAAAGCAGCAGATAAACATGGTCCAGTGTAGAAAACAGACCAAAGCAGCAGATAAACATGGTCCAGTGTGTAGAAAACAGACCAAAGCAGCAGATAAACATGGTCCAGTGTGTAGAAAACAGACCAAAGCAGCAGATAAACATGGTCCAGTGTGTAGAAAACAGACCAAAGCAGCAGATAAACATGGTCCAGTGTAGAAAACAGACCAAAGCAGCAGATAAACATGGTCCAGTGTGTAGAAAACAGACCAAAGCAGCAGATAAACATGGTCCAGTGTGTAGAAAACAGACCAAAGCAGCAGATAAACATGGTCCAGTGTAGAAAACAGACCAAAGCAGCAGATAAACATGGTCCAGTGTGTAGAAAACAGACCAAAGCAGCAGATAAACATGGTCCAGTGTGTAGAAAACAGACCAAAGCAGCAGATAAACATGGTCCAGTGTGTAGAAAACAGACCAGCAGATAAACATGGTCCAGTGTGTAGAAAACAGACCAGCAGATAAACATGGTCCAGTGTGTAGAAAACAGACCAAAGCAGCAGATAAACATGGTCCAGTGTATAGAAAACAGACCAAAGCAGCAGATAAACATGGTCCAGTGTAGAAAACAGAGGTAAACCATCCACAGACACACACACACACACACACATACACACACACATTCTGTACCTTCATAGATTTGGCAACGACGACATTGGATGGATTCTTCTTGGCCACCAGAGAACTTCTGCCTGTAGGTAGGACGCTTGGGCCCTGTGATGGTTTGATAAGAAACAAAAGTATTTAAAAAAGATTATCTATGAAAAACCAGCACCTAAATAGAAACAGCCTGATCCCAGTCCAGGTACCAGAAAGGGTGCACATATAGATATAAAATAATAAAGCTCTATCAAATCAAATTAAAAAAAACAAAATCAAATGAACTAAATGATTAAGTGTTATTACATATGTATTGGTTTTAGGGATGGAACCAGATGACAATGTCATATCACAGTTATTGTGACCAAAATTATCACAGTTCTCATTATTATCATGATATTATTGAAATTGTGCTCAAAATGTTCAAAAAGTACTGATACACACACTGAAAGGATTTAACCAAGTTGTATTAAAAAAATAAATAAATAAATAAAATGCAATAAAATAATAGTCCCACTGTCCCTTCTGTGTCAGAAACATTCCAATATTAACCCTTAGTGGTCTGAGTCTATTCTGTCTGTCTTTCAGTCCTTTTGATTTGGCCTTTATATACTATAGAAACAAATGTTTACTATACCCATGTTTGGATCTGTTTTTTCAGCACAACTTCATCTAGATCATCTGTCTGTTATTTTTTCACTTTAACCTACTATAAAAACACAAAAGGACAAAACACACACACACACAAAAATAAATAAATCCAATTTGAAAAATGTATACGGCCTGATCCCAGTCCAGGTACCAGAAAGAGTGCACATATAGATAAAAAATAAAAATGCTTGATCCAAAAATCAGACAGGCCATTTGATTTGTCCGATATTTCTCTTTTAAAGTCCAAAATCTGTGTGTATTCTGTGTCTCCTATAACTGTGTCAGGCTTGTACCCCTGTCAGATCAGACATTCTTGGCTGTACGGACACTCCACCTAATAGCCTCCATATTTAATGCCTACACACATATACAAATGTTTCAGACCTCAGGAGAATCATGCATTGTTTCTTGCATAGATGTGGTGTCCAAAGCATGCCTGCTGAAAAATTCCATATATTGACAGAAACAGTCAAATCAGAGCCACATATTTAGAATGTGGTGTACGGACTAGGGTGGTCCAAAAAATTTTTTTTCAGATTCTCTGGATTGGAACCCTGCATTTGGTTCCATATCTGGCCAAATTAGTTTGGTCCAAATTTGATGCAAATTAATTAACATTCAGAGGTGTCCCAGACAGGTGCAGATGTCTGTATACTCTAACAGAACTATCCAAATGAATAAGGCAGATTAGAAGAATTTGTCATTTTATTCTCCAAATCAAACTGACACTCACATACAAATGTTCCTTAGAAAGTCCAACAACCACTGTTGGTTTATTGAAATGACCAAAAATGTTCCTGTGTTCTTTGACAACTTGTTGCCAGTACTGTTTGTGATCTGCATTTGTTGTTCGGCTACAGTTGAAGTCTGGAATAAGCTCCGCCCCTCTGTCAGTGACATCATTGACAGCTTTAGTGGAATGCCCAGTTTTCTCCTCCTTCTGAAAGTCTGCATCATCAGCCCAGTCTACTGGAGGAACTGTTCAGAATGTTTGTGGCAGATCCAAAGGTTCAAACAAACGCATGGTGCTGGTGGAGACAAAAGCCCTGATCTGCTTCCCTTCACAATCTGATGGATGAAGGACATCCCAACGCTTTAGAGGAACCAAAGAACCTGCATTTAACATCATGGTGTCCACCATCAGCTGCTTCTGCTCTGGTGTCACACTGGAGTCACAGAATGGACCACAACCAGTTCTACACTCCAGTACCACAGATGTGGGCGGAGTTACTTCATCCATATATTTACTCCAGTACCACAGATGTGGGCGGAGTTACTTCATCCATATATTTACTCCAGTACCACAGATGTGGGCGGAGTTACTTCATCCATATATTTACTCCAGTACCACAGATGTGGGCGGAGTTACTTCATCCATATATTTACTCCAGTACCACAGATGTGGGCGGAGTTACTTCATCCATATATTTACTCCAGTACCACAGATGTGGGCGGAGTTACTTCATCCATATATTTACTCCAGTACCACAGATGTGGGCGGAGTTACTTCATACATATATTTACTCCAGTACCACAGATGTGGGCGGAGTTACTTCATCCATATATTTACTCCAGTACCACAGATGTGGGCGGAGTTACTTCATCCATATATTTACTCCAGTACCGCAGATGTGGGCGGAGTTACTTCATCCATATATTTACTCCAGTACCACAGATGTGGGCGGAGTTACTTCATCCATATATTTACTCCAGTACCACAGATGTGGGCGGAGTTACTTCATCCATATATTTACTCCAGTACCACAGATGTGGGCGGAGTTACTTCATCCATATATTTACTCCAGTACCAGTGGGAAGTGTTTTGGGGGGATCTGTTTGCAATTCTGATTAAGAACTGAAGCAATATACGATTGTGATCAGGCCGAAAGGAAACGTGCTAAACAGTGAAGAAGAGTGTGTGATAATAACTGTAAATGATCAGAAGAAAAGCACCAAAGGGTGTCCAAGTGTAGTCGCCCACAGGAGATAAGAGCGCAGCTGATGGAAATGACATTTAGCTCCCACTATCCTTCTGCCATCACATTAACTGTCAGCCGTCAGGTGTCCTTCCATTCATGTGACTTCCCCTTGGAACAGATCAGCTCTGGTTAATAACCCTTTAGGTGGACTGACATTTAAATCAATGATATTTCAATTTTCATAGCCGGTCTACTTTTTTACTGTGTTCTCACACCCAAAGCCCACAGGGCAAATCCATTTGGACATACTCTGTTGGAAGAGGATCGATAGCTGGATTCTCAGAAGGTAGCTGGAGTTCTACTTTGATCTGTTCTGATGGATATATGCAGTAGTTTCTTAGAACAAACCAGACCTTTTTACGGCTTCCAGGCAGGTGCGTAGAATTGGGTAGGGACACTAGGGACCCGCCCCCACCAATAACCTGCCACTAATGTTAAGTCACTGTCAGTCTAACCGCTGTCTGTAGTGTTTAGTCACTGATGCTGGCACACACAGGGTTAACAGTCAGACTCTGCTAGAAGCCCCACCTCTAATGTAAATGTTGCTCTCCGATTGGCTCTTTGGTGTTGCTAACATACATGTGATTGGCCGTCCCCGCTGTCACTCCATCTACTTGTCAAAGGAACCTGCTAGTTCACAGGTGTCAAACATCTGGCCCGGGGGCCAAATCCGACCCGCCAAAGGGTTCAGTCTGGCCCACCAAAGGGTCCAGTCCGGCCCACCAAAGGGTCCAGTCCAGCCCACCAAAGGGTCCAGTCCGGCCCACCAAAGGGTCCAGTCCAGCCCACCAAAGGGTCCAGTCCAGCCCACCAAAGGGTCCAGTCCAGCCCACCAAAGGGTCCAGTCCAGCCCACGGGATGAATGTGTGAAATGCAAAAATTACACTGAAGATATTAACACTCAATGGTGTTAAAATCCTTTTAATTCAGGTTCCACACACACACACATACAGTCCAATTAGATTTCCAGTGGGTCAGAACCAGTCAAATATGATCAGAATAACCTGTAAATAATGACAACCCCACATCTGTCTTTGGTTTTTTTTGGTATAAAAAAGTAAAATTACATGAAAATGTTTCCATTACCAAACTATACTTTTACAAAAAACATGAATAACCCGAACAAATATGAACAAACGGAAATGTCTGAATAAAAGTAAATGCAGTTGGACCAATATTCTGCCTGTTATTAAATGTTTTGTGTGATTGTAACGCACATGTGTAAATGATAAACTGATAAACTGAGGCAGAATATTGTTAAAATTGCACTTGTTTTACTTCAGACAATTCAAGTTGTTCATGTTATTCAGATTTTTAAGGAAACTTTGTCGATGTAAACCTGATCAGAATAGAATTTTACTTTTTTCACTGTTATTATTTGACTGGTTTGGTCCACTGCAGATCAGACTGGGCTGAATGTGGACCTGAACTATCATGACTCTGACAGAACTGTGTTAGTTGGACCGCTAACGTAAGTTTCAATATGTTTGTATTTCTTTTGCCTGAGTCACATCAGACAAACAGATCTGAGTATCAGTGGAGTCAGTTACATGTACGTGTGTGTGTGTGTGTGTGTGTGTGTGCGTGCGTGTGTGCGTGCGTGCGTGTGCTCGGTAATTAGGATGTAAAGAACGTCAAAGAACATAAAACAGGTCATCAGACTCTTCTGTAGCAGTCCCAGTGTCAGTGAGTTCAAAGGTCTAGAACTGCAGAGGCTGAACACAGATACTGAAGAAAAGACAACATTTAATACCAAACAGAAGCACTTTTTTAAACTTATTTTACTGATTATTTTAATGCATTTCTATGGATGAGAGCAACTGTTTAAAAACACACAAATAAAATTGGTGGGGAAAATACAATAAAACCTCAGATTGTAAATGTGATTCTAGATGTTAGGGCTGCACAATTAATTGTAAAAAGACTGTGATCTCGATTCACACATGTATGTGATCTCATTTCTAAACACGGACAATTTTTAATCATTTTATTTCATGGGCTGCATCACAAACAAATGCCCACAAAGGCAGAACCGCCAACACCTCTGCCCTCAACCAATGGTAAAGCGTCTGTAGAACATGTGACCTGCTGCTGTCGGCAGCAGCTGAGTGAAGAAAGAGTGAATGACAGCAGAGGAACGACTGCAGTAAAGAGAGGGAAATGGAGGAAAACCACAGTGGGAGGGGCCAGAGTCACCCACCTGACCTGGTGTCCAGTGGGAGGGGCCAGAGTCACCCACCTGACCTGGTGTCTAGTGGGAGGGGCCAGAGTCACCCACCTGACCTGGTACATGATACATGTTCACTTTCATCAGTGTTCATCTGATGTCGGTCTTTTCTGTCGTCCAGATCCAAGTGTGTTTTCACTTTCACTTCTCTGACTTCTGCTGTTTTTCTTCTCCTTTTCTTTTCTTTTCTTTACTGGTGACGATAACTCTGCCTTTAACCAACAATCAAAAGTCTCACCTTTTCTAAAAATGTCATATTAAAAATATTCCATTGTGCTGCTGGGAAGTTTCTTTGTGCTGCAAACTTTCACAGATCAGCTGACGTTGCTCAGCAACCAGGACCACCAGTGCAGCGTCTCTGGTCAGGTTTATCCACGCACCACACCAAACACTTCAGACAAATAAACCATCACCGTCCTGTATTATCCGTGTGTAATATATAATAGTCCAGGACAGGAGGGGAGGGGAAATGAACAGAAAGGTTCACTTTCACTTCTGCGGGGGGGGGGGGGCACGGACCACTTTGACAGCTGAGAAATAAACATTTGTGAAAAAAATCATGCCAGAGAATCCTGATCTCAATTCTAAGCAAAAGAATCGTGATTCACATTTTTGACAGAATCATGCAGCCCTGCTAGATGTGATTTTATCCATATTTTTAGGGAATAAATTATATGTAATAATTGAATGTAAAAGCATTTTTTACTCAGACAGTAACTGAACCATCAAACTGTATGAACAGAGGATCCACTATCTGTTCATATGTCATGGATCAGGAGACAGAGAGGAGGAGGAGAGGAGGAGGAGGAAGAGGAGAGAGGAGGAGCAGGAGGAGGAGGAGGAGAGGAAGAGGAGGTAGAGGAGGAGGAAGAGGAGAGAGGAGGAGCAGGAGGAGTACAGTCTGTAAATTTCCAGGTGCGGTTCAATAATGCTGCATGTGTTTGTCGTCAGAATAACTCTGCAGAATGCATTAAATTCTTGTATTTTCTTTAAATATTCACATATTCATTATAAACTTGTCAGTTACTGAACTTTTTTTCTCTGTCTGTTTGTTTGTTTGATCAGCTCAACATGATGTGAAATTATGATCCCAAATGTAAAACCCACCCCCTTCAGGAGTGGTGTTAAAACAGTGTTAAAACACAAAAATACTGGAATGATGCATTATTTGAAATAGAACAAGTTCTCCAAATGGAGCTTGAACTGGACCTGGTTCCTCTGCTTCTGGACCTTCCTACTGTCCGTGGACCTGATGGAAATCACTAAAAACTGTAGAATGTTGTGGCTTTTGTGCTAGGACAAATATTCTACTGCACTGGATTTAGGCTAAAACTCCCTCAGTTGTGTGTGTGTGTGTGTGTGTGTGTGTGGGGGGGGGGGCATAGGATACTAATGGAATTCATACCCCTGGACTTTCTGACCTGTCTCATGCACCACCAGACCAACACCTTGACTGTATTAATGTGAATATATCTGCTATAATGACAAGAGCATTTGTATAAAAATGATTCTATTATTATTTTCATTATTATTTTCATTATTATTTTCATTATTATTATTATTATTATTATTATTATTATTATTATGTTTTTCTTTCACCCAGCTTCCATTGTATTGCATCCTGTACTCTACCTTTCATATGTACAGCCTGGAAGGTCTGTGTGTGTGCATATGTATATGTGTGTGTGCATATGTGTGTGTGCATATGTATATGTGTGTGTGCATATGTATATGTGTGTGTGCATATGTGTGTGTGCATATGTATATGTGTGTGTGCATATGTATATGTGTGTGTGCATAATGGCCAAAATACTAAACCTCCTATCTGAAAAAATCACTTTTCTCAGGAAACAAAACAAACGTGGATCCCGTTGGATCCTGTTGGTTTCTGTAAACTGCCTTCAGTCTGGTTTGGACCAACTCTATATGTAAAGTGTCATGAGAGAACTTTTGTTATGATTTGGTGCTATAGAAATAAATGTGATTGATTGATGCTTTAGTTTTATTCTAGGATGGTCTTTGTTGTTGTTGTCAGGTGACCTTCATGTCATAAGACAGGGCAGGATTATCTGCAGATAGACTGAAAATGTGGAGTCATCCTTGTTCTCAGCATTTAATGTGAAAACTCCAAATCTAAGAATTTGCAGATAGGAGGTTTTGTTTTTTGGCCATTGAATTATGTGTGTGTGTGTGCATTTATGTGTGTATATGCATATATATAATGGTATTTCTTTATTTTCTGACCACTCCCAGCCTGTGTTTGGTGTTTTGTTTTATTATTTTGTTTTATGTGTGTGTTTAAAGAAAGAAAAAAACCCAATAAACACATTTATAAAAACTGAAGACCTCCTGCACTCATTCCTCAGTGGAACCCATGTGCACAGGTGCTTCTGCTCTGTTGTCGTATGTGTTGACTGAGCGTGGGTTCAGGTGTACCTGCAGGAGCGTGCTGTGCTCACACAGGAAGCTCTGGTACTTCAGGGGAATGTGGACGCTCTCCTTGGGTCGGAGGTAAACCCGTGGACCTGGGGCACCTGGATCCAGGTGGAACATGTTCTCCTCCAGCGGGGTAGGCGTCTTGGTTAGGTCTTTGAAGTAACGCCACTCCTCCGTGTTAGTGATGACACTAGATGAAGAGATTAAAAGATGTGAGTAAGATGAAAGCATCCTCTTAAGATGATCACAGCTGGACATGTTCCGCAGCGTGGAATAAAAGGGAACACTGCAGCGTTCATTAGATTCTGAGGAACGTTCCTAACATACTGATGTCAGGGCTGAACCAGTGGATGGCAGTCTGCCAGGGAGCTGGACAACCACTGGAATTATGGGATTTTCACAGGTTTTGCACAGCAGTTTACAGGATGAATGTTGCCATGTCAGTGGAGATCAAATGGTGGTCTGTGGACAATGAGACCCACTAACACACAGGTGTCAAACATGCGGCCCGGGGGCCAAATCCGGCCCACCGAAGGGTCCAGTCCGGCCCTGCAGGATGAATTTGTGAAATACAAAAATGACACTAAGATATTAATTATCATTTTCGTTTGGGTTCCACATTCAGACCAGTTCAGTGTCAGGTGGATCATAATAACCAATAAATAATCACAACTCCAAATGTTTGTGTGTAAATGTAAACTGTCCTGGTGGGAACCCACACCCTGTGAGTGGGTTCAACCTCTGTCCTCTGTTCTGGTTCTGGTTCTGGGTCACAGTGACAGGGTGGAGCATGGGCTTGGGCCTGCTCGCTTAGCTGGTCTAGTTTGTGTGTTTCTACTCATCACATGTTCATCATTTTTGCATCCTTAGAAATACTGACACACTGGGCCCACAGATCACAATACACTTAGCCTCGTCTTTTCCTTTTGCTCCTTTTGTTTCCTAAATGTCTGATGCTCACTCCATCTCATCAGCAGGTTCCAGACCTGTCAGTCAAACAGGAAGAGGGCGGTTCCCAACCCTTTTATAGCAGAAGGCATCAGGAACGTACCAAGTGTGGCAGCAATCACAGGGGGGTTCTGTGAGCTGGACAGGTGGGAACCTTTAAAATACCCTAAACTGTGTTGGAACTGTTCAAGACTTTTTGGGGGAGTAGTAAATAAAAGTACTAAAATAAGGTTTAGGTATCAGTATTATTGCAGTAAATGGTAAATGAAAGGTCAATTGAACATTTATGGATGGTTTGTGTGTGTGGGAGGGGCTACAGGTTTATAAGGCCTGAAGTGGATGCTCCTGGAGGCACAAGTGTGGCTGTGTTTGACTGAAGCAGGACGCTGAAGCTGGTCGGCCTTAGCCACGGGCTGAGCTTTAGTTTCTGTTGTCCAAGACGGAGTTCCCTTATGTTCTGTCCAGCTGATTTTCATCCGTTAGTTTAGGGTTTTTTTGGTTTTGTTTTTTTTTCTAACACAGCTCTAATGGCTTCGTCACCTGGGCAAACACTGTAAATAAATTCTACTACAGTGAAGATCATTCCAGCCTCCTGCTGTGTTTGGCCAGTCATCACATAAATGTTTTCATGTATTTACACTAAAATAAAGTATAATTTCACAAAAATATCTGCATAACCTGAACAAATATGAACAACCTGAAATGTCTTAAGAGAAGTAAGTACAATTTTAATAATATTCTGCCTGTTATTTAATGTTTTGTGTTTGTAGATCCACTGTGATCTGTAAGTTATAATGTACATGTGGACATGATAAACTGAGGCAGAATAGTGTTAAAATTACACATTTTTTTCAGTTTGTTCAAGTCATACCCATTGTTTGAAAGGATAATTTGTAGATGTAAACCTTTCCATAATGTAAATTTACTTTTTCCCTCTAAAACATAGAGAAAAGTTTGGAGTTGACATTATTTCTATATTATTCTGTTATAATTTTACTGGTTGGGCCCACTGCAGATCTAATTTAGCTGAATGTGGAACTGAACTGCGTTTGACAGCCCTGCACTGTGAGAGTAAAAATGTAAGTGACCTCAAACCTGAGCGTCTGATGAAGCATCTGCTCAAATTTGAGTGAAAATGCACATTCATAACTGTTCCAAAACCTAATCTGTTAAAAGCAGTTCATTCTGTAGCAACACCATGACAAGAGTTAAAGGTGTTAGCATACTCCAAAACATGGATAACTTTAAAATATTGTAATGGTCGATGTAGTGTTTGAATGTATGTGGGCAGCAGGTAACCTTTTCAGTCTATGTTCAAAACACAAGGGTCATGTCATATGTAGAGAGATGCAGAATGAACAAGGGACAGCAGCAGTGGACCACAGTGGACCACAGTGGACGATAGTGGACCACAGTGGACCACAGTGGACCACAGTGGACGATAGTGGACCACAGTGGACCACAGTGGACGATAGTGGACCACAGTGGACAACAGTGGACCACAGTGGACCACAGTGGACGATAGTGGACCACAGTGGACCACAGTGGACAATAGTGGACCACAGTGGACAACAGTGGACCACAGTGGACGATAGTGGACGATAGTGGACCACAGTGGACAACAGTGGACAACAGTGGACCACAGTGGACGATAGTGGACCACAGTGGACAACAGTGGACAACAGTGGACCACAGTGGACAACAGTGGACAACAGTGGACGATAGTGGACCACAGTGGACAACAGTGGACAACAGTGGACCACAGTGGACAACAGTGGACGATAGTGGACCACAGTGGACCACAGTGGACGATAGTGGACCACAGTGGACCACAGTGGACAACAGTGGACGATAGTGGACCACAGTGGACCACAGTGGACGATAGTGGACCACAGTGGACAACAGTGGACAACAGTGGACCACAGTGGACGATAGTGGACCACAGTGGACAACAGTGGACAACAGTGGACCACAGTGGACCACAGTGGACGATAGTGGACCACAGTGGACCACAGTGGACCACAGTGGACGATAGTGGACCACAGTGGACCACAGTGGACGATAGTGGACCACAGTGGACCACAGTGGACCACAGTGGACGATAGTGGACCACAGTGGACCACAGTGGACCACAGTGGACGATAGTGGACCACAGTGGACCACAGTGGACCACAGTGGACGATAGTGGACCACAGTGGACGATAGTGGACCACAGTGGACCACAGTGGACGATAGTGGACCACAGTGGACGATAGTGGACCACAGTGGACCACAGTGGACAACAGTGGACCACAGTGGACGATAGTGGACCACAGTGGACCACAGTGGACGATAGTGGACAACAGTGGACCACAGTGGACGATAGTGGACCACAGTGGACGACAGTGGATGATAGTGGACAACAGTGGACCACAGTGGACGATAGTGGACCACAGTGGACAACAGTGGACCACAGTGGACGATAGTGGACCACAGTGGACGATAGTGGACCACAGTGGACCACAGTGGACCACAGTGGATGATAGTGGACAACAGTGGACAATAGTGGACCACAGTGGACGATAGTGGACCACAGTGGACCACAGTGGACGATAGTGGACAACAGTGGACCACAGTGGATGATAGTGGACAACAGTGGACAATAGTGGACCACAGTGGACGATAGTGGACCACAGTGGACGAAAGTGGACCACAGTGGACCACAGTGGACGATAGTGGACAACAGTGGACGATAGTGGACCACAGTGGACCACAGTGGACGATAGTGGACAACAGTGGACCACAGTGGATGATAGTGGACAACAGTGGACAATAGTGGACCACAGTGGACGATAGTGGACCACAGTGGACGAAAGTGGACCACAGTGGACCACAGTGGACGATAGTGGACAACAGTGGACGATAGTGGACCACAGTGGACCACAGTGGACGATAGTGGACAACAGTGGACCACAGTGGACCACAGTGGATGATAGTGGACAACAGTGGACAATAGTGGACCACAGTGGACGATAGTGGACCACAGTGGACGATAGTGGACCACAGTGGACCACAGTGATGGGAATTCCAGCTCTTTTTACAGAACCGGCTCTTTTGGTTCGGATCACTAAAAAGAGTCGACTCTTTCGGCTCCAAAGTGGCTCTTCAGAGTTTTGGTGCTTAAATTAATTTATTACCAACAATAATGTAAGTTACGTGCAATATGAATTGCTAATGTAAAAAACAAACAAACATGCACTATATTAAACAGTTCTGAACTTTGACCTACCCTTCCCAAAACATAATGGCATCTGTTCTGGGTCAGTGGCAGTCTGTAAACCCAGTTTGGTCTGAATTCAACCTACAGTTCTGCTGCTAAAGTGGAAACAAACAAACAAAACAAACCAAAAACAACTGCATTCCCCTTTGGGGGACGGGGTAACCAAGTGCAAAACTACCAGTCAGCAAAGTGTAACAGTCAACAATGTGCAATAATGAAAATGTCAGACTGTGCAGTTACTTGTGTATTTACTTCTCACTGTCCTCTTTAACTGTGTGTGAATGTGTGAATGTGGGACCTGACAAAATGGGAGAGGGGCAGAGTGTGTGAGTCTTTTTTTAATACTATTTTTACTGCTTTTTACAATACTTTTTTTTTTTTTTTGCATTCTGTATTTCCTTTTTTTTTTACTTGAGAAGTACTGTCTTTTACGAGTGCACCAGACTTCCCTTGTGTATGCTCATTGTATATGACAATAACAATGACAGTAAAGGGAACCACCTCATAACCTGTGAAATGTACCCTCAAATGGCCAGGAAGGCTGTTTAAAACAGTCATGTTTCTGTGGATTTTTAAATCTATAAGTCTCCATCAGTTTTCACCCTCTTGGTCTTTAACACCTCAGTGTTCTTTTAAAATAATGTCCCCCAGTAGCTGTGTGGTCATTTTCACATCATTATTTTTGTTTTATTCTGACACTGTGCTGGGCTGAAGTAGAATACCGGCAGATTATTGCCGCTGTTGGATAATTCCTGCTAATGTTGGCTTCATTCCACCCTTTACAGCAGTTTGTCCAGTGGCTCCAGCGAACACAACGGGCTGACTTCAGGAACATCAAAGTGCTGATCAAATGTTAGAGCGTTTTAGAACTACAGAGCAAGATACTGTGTGACCAGTGCAGCTGTGTTTGGCACAAATGGAATGGATTGAAGTGAATAACTATAATCTTGCTGTCCACGCTACAGTTTTAGCTAACATTTCAGAATCAGCTGCTGACAGAGACAACGACACAAGTATGGATGACCAGGGTCTGGTTTTCCTCTGAAAATAGGTTTGCTAATTGTGTGTGGACATAAGCTGAAGAAAACATAACTATCCGTGTCACTCTTCATCTAGTTTACAGGTGTTAAATCTGCCCCCCCCCCCACCACCACCAAAGGTTCCATTGTGGCCCTGCAGGATGAAAGTGCATAAGTGAACCTGAACAGTCCAGACTGAACAAATCCTTTAGGTTCAGGTTCCACATACAGACCAATGTGATCTACAGTCAAAAGAACAACACAATAAACCAGAAAGAATGACAACCACGCATTTACTGTGAAAATTTATGTGGAAAAATTTAAGTGGAAAAAATCACATGACACTGAAAATATTTACATTTACAAAATTATTCTTTCACAATAAAATGCAAATAAACACTGTGTGTAAATGCACATGTAGAAATAATAAGTCCAGGCAAAATATTGTTCAGATTGCACACATTTTTCAAATGAAATTTCTGTTTTTTCAGGTTATTCACATCTTTTTTTGTAAAATGTGAATATTTTCATAATTTAATTGGGGTTTTTGTACTAAAACAAATGAAAAACTTGGACTTGTCATTATTTATAGGTTCTTCAGTCATTATTTTACTGGTTCGGCCCACTGCAGATCAAACTGGGCTGAATATGGAACTGAACCAGAATGAGTTTGTTATCTGTGATGTAGATGGTCGACAGTCGATGGGTTTTCACTGAGGTTCAGGCAAAACACTAGTATATACACACACACACACACACACACACACACACACACTTTGGCTGTCGTGATAAACCACAGGCAATGTGTTTTATTCAAAACTGTATGATTATATAAATAAATAAATAAAGAATTCAGCCTAATATGATACAAAGTGGGCCAGACCAGTTAAATAATATAAATAATAGGACAAGAACTGATAAATAATGTCAACTCCAAAGTTTTCTCTGTTTTTGAGTGAAAAAGTTAAATTCCATAATGAACTGTACTTGAACACAACATGAACAAATATGAACAACCTGAAAATTCTGAAGAAAAATAAGTGAAATTTTAACAATATTACATCTTAGTTTATCATTTATACATGTGCATCACAACTTACAGATCACAGTGGATCTACAAATACAGAAAATATTTAGTAACAGGCAGAATACTGGTACAATTCTACGCACGTCTCTTAAAACATTTCATATTGTTCATATTTGTTCAGGTTCTTCACATTTTTTGTAGAAGGATAGTCTGTAAATATAAACATTTTTGTGTAATTTTACTTTTTGAACACTTAAAAAAAAGATGAAAAATTGGGTTTTTCATTATTTATAGGTTGTTATGATAGTATTTTACTGGTCTGACCCACTTCAGGTTGAACTGACCTAAAATGATTTTCACATCTTTGATTGTTCATATCTTCAGTGTAATTTCTGTATTTCACAAATTCATCCTGCAGGGCCGGACTGGACCCTGTGGCGGGCCGGATTTGGCCCCAGGGACGCATGTTTGACACCTGTGATGTAGATGGGTGACAGTCGATGGTTTTTCAGAGGTTCAGGCAAAACACATACACACACACACACACACATGCACACACGCACGCATGCACGCACGCACGCACACACACACACACACACACACACACACACACTTTGGCTGTCGTGATGAACCACAGGTAATGTGTTTTATTCCGAATGCGGTGCAGGTGGGAATCTAAGTGCGCTTCAGGTGGAACTGGCTGTTGCATCTGGTCCTAATGTTATTGAGGAGGGTCCCTATCAAATTCCCACATTCACATTTTCCTATTGAGTGAAATCCTCCTGTGTGTGCCCGTGGGTTGGAACCTTTGAAGTGTGAAGCGCCACTTCCTTTTATGGATTTGGGTGTGAAATTTTCCCATTGAGAAGCCGAGGACAGAGCAGAGAGCACAGCTGCTGTTGGAATGTGTGATCTGCCGCTGCTTCTTTTTCCTTGGAAATCCATTGGATGGGGATCGTCCAATGAGCTTCCACTGACTTCTACGGCCCTTTGTGAAAGCAGCCGCTGTAATTAAATGTTCTGTGGGTTGACTGTTTGACCACAGGACAGTTGGATCTGTGCAGCAGGGGGTTAAACTCATGTTAGTTCAGTTCCACATTCAGCCCAGTCTGATCTGAAGTGGGCCAGACCAGTCCAATTATAGCTGTAGGAGTTTTATTTGGAGCGCATAGTCATCAGATAACAGAATCATACAACATGGTCAAATAAACAAATAAATACAATTTTTTTGCGCTTGAAAAGGAGTGTGCAGTATAACTTATTGACTCCGCCCCCTTTTTACAAACTAATAATCAAACTCGATCCGCTTCCTTTGCTTTGTTAACACACATTTTCTTCTGTATATTTTTTACAATAACACAGAACATCCGCACAAACCATTCATAAACACTTATTTAGTCACCTCACACACGATCAGATTTACATAATCAACCGATTTTAATATAAACTATAATATTTATATGCACTTTAAATATTTACTCCAAATGCAATGATCAATAAATGTGATAGTATCTTCTTATCATGAAAACTAATTAACTACTATAATATCTTATTTTCTGTGTACTTCTGTAATGTTCTATAATTTGTTATTATAGTGGATTTATTCATCCTTTTAAATGCACAAACTGAAGAAGACATTTTTCAGTTTTGTTCCAGATTATTCCACAGATGAACCCACTGACACAGACACACTGGCTTTGTATGTTTGTTCTACACTTCATTTTCTTGTAGATTTCAGTTCCCATTAAATTCTTACTCCTTTGCCTGGGCTCAGACATCTCCTGTAGACTGTTGGGGGGGGCAGATGTTCATGGGCTTTAGACATTAGAATAACAGTATTAAAGCTCCACCGTATGATGTGGCATTTATACACTTTTCTTTTGTCATCTTCAAATGCTCCTAATAAGCGTGTGTCAAACTAAAATGTAAAAGAAATCCACCAGGTATTGAAACTCAAAAATGTTTAATTCTCATATATTTCTGATAAAAGTCTGACCAATCATTTTAGACGGTCCGAATAAAATAATTGGCCGAACCTGACTGAGCCTCCTGTCAATCATCAATTACAGCCGTTCAGCATCCGATCCATTATCGCTGCCTCACATCCGATATGTGTCCGTCTGAATCTGACGCTTCACTGGTGCTGCTTCTCCTGTCACTGACCACAGTCTACTGACCACTGACCACAGTCTACTGTCACTGACCACAGTCTACTGACCACTGACCACAGTCTACTGTCACTGACCACAGTCTACTGACCACTGACCACAGTCTACTGTCACTGACCACAGTCTACTGTCACTGACCACAGTCTACTGTCCACTGACCACAGTCTACTGTCCACTGACCACAGTCTACTGTCACTGACCACAGTCTACTGTCACTGACCACAGTCTACTGTCCACTGACCACAGTCTACTGTCACTGACCACAGTCTACTGACCACTGACCACAGTCTACTGTCACTGACCACAGTCTACTGTCACTGACCACAGTCTACTGTCACTGACCACAGTCTACTGTCCACTGACCACAGTCTACTGTCACTGACCACAGTCTACTGTCCACTGACCACAGTCTACTGTCACTGACCACAGTCTACTGTCACTGACCACAGTCTACTGTCCACTGACCACAGTCTACTGACCACTGACCACAGTCTACTGACCACTGACCACAGTCTACTGTCCACTGACCACAGTCTACTGTCACTGACCACAGTCTACTGTCACTGACCACAGTCTACTGTCCACTGACCACAGTCTACTGTCACTGACCACAGTCTACTGTCACTGACCACAGTCTACTGTCCACTGACCACAGTCTACTGTCCACTGACCACAGTCTACTGTCCACTGACCACAGTCTACTGTCACTGACCACAGTCTACTGTCACTGACCACAGTCTACTGTCCACTGACCACAGTCTACTGTCACTGACCACAGTCTACTGTCACTGACCACAGTCTACTGACCACTGACCACAGTCTACTGTCCACTGACCACAGTCTACTGTCACTGACCACAGTCTACTGTCACTGACCACAGTCTACTGACCACTGACCACAGTCTACTGTCACTGACCACAGTCTACTGTCACTGACCACAGTCTACTGACCACTGACCACAGTCTACTGTCACTGACCACAGTCTACTGTCACTGACCACAGTCTACTGTCACTGACCACAGTCTACTGACCACTGACCACAGTCTACTGTCACTGACCACAGTCTACTGACCACTGACCACAGTCTACTGTCACTGACCACAGTCTACTGACCACTGACCACAGTCTACTGTCTAGGATGTGTTTGGATAGAACTGACATGCACATGTGGAAGGGAATAAACGGATTTATGAACAGAAACGACAACTGAGGGGAACAAACAGGAGTCTGATGAATGAAGGATGGAGATAAAAGTCCAGAAGTCAGCTGTACTGGACTGAACAGGTCTGCATAAAGCTCAGCTTTTCTGACGGTGGGACTCATACAGGTACATGTACCTGGTGTCACACATGTAAGATGATGTAGGATGAGAATTGTATGGACTATGAAACTTCAAATGTCCACGGAAAATTCGCGGAGGCCGCGCATTCACAGTGAGCGCGCCCATCCCCTGGGCACTGCAGTGAAGACCCTGACCCAGTACTGCACAGACCAGGTCTACTGATGGAACAGGTCTACTGATGGAACAGGTCTACTGATGGAACAGGTCTACTGATGGAACAGGAGCCGCGGGCCCGCGGCAGGTGGATGATGCATCTGATTACTGAGGGAGGGGTCTGCGGACACGCCAAAACGGACCGGACCTCCGCCTCTGCTTCCTCCTCCGATTCCATCGCGCATCAGGTGAGAGGAGGAGAGAGGAGGAGGAGCCTCAGTGCTCAGGCAGAGGGAAGGGGGCGGGGCTTTGGAGGGAGTAGAGTTGTTCATGTTCAAACTTTTACTAGGTGCTGTGAGAAATGCCACATCGGTAGGTAGAGCTTTAAGGTCGACAAGATCATGTAGTTTTAGAGCATTTAATTTGATAAATAGTGGATTTGTTGGAGCTCTGTGTTGTGCTTGATTGACAAGTCCAATTGCCTTTTCTTGTAGTAAGAATGTAGAATTAATATTTGATTATAGTTGTTATCCCATATCACTGCACAATAGTTCAGATATGGAAGAACAGAACTGTACAATATATGGAGAGATGTCTGATTCAAAACGTTTTTGGTTTTATTCATTAGAGCAATACTTTTGTCTGTTTTTGATCTAAGTCAGTTTACATGCTTTTTACAATTTTACTGGTCATCAATTATAATGCCTAAAAATTTTCTTGCAGACACTATGATAACAGTGGACAAAGTTATATTAAATTATGAAAATGTCTGTAGGTTCACTTTTTTTTCTTCTTTTATTATTTTGGTAACACTTTATAATAAGTCCACACTATGAAGCATTAGTTAAGTATTAACAAATACTCAATTCATCATTTATAAAGCATATTTCTGACATGAATACTCACTAAAATATGGTTTATAAGCACAGTTATAAATGTTCTACTCATCATTAATAAGCACGTTACGATGTCCTCTGACTGTCGGGGGTCGTGGTGGTCATGTGGGGGACGACTGAGTCTCATTAAAAATTATTTATATATGACACAATTCTTATATTTTTTACCGTAGGACAGACTGAAATTCCAATCTTCAGATCCCACTTCCAAATAGAATTACAATCTGTCCTAGTAGGATTGCAAATTCTCCTAGGACAGATTGGAATTCCAATCTTCAGATCCTAATGTCTTGTAGGATTTCAGTTTGTCCTAGGACAAACTACAATTCCTATCTGTCCTAGTAGGATTAGGAATCCTACTGGATTTCAATCTCTACTGTGACATATATATATATATATATATATATATATATATATATATATATATATATATATATATATATATATATTTATAGGAAATTGGATTGTTTTAATACATGAAAATATTCTTTATTAAACATCAAAAAGTAAAAAAATATGCAAAATCTCATGTAAAGTTAGAGCAAAAAACTGTATTTTAATTATGGAAAATTACCGTATTTTTATGAGATGGTTATTTTCCATTATTTAACAGTATTTTTTCAGCACCCCTGCTGATGGAATATTACCATTTTTTTACGAGTTTTTTTTTTTTTTTTCAGTGCATGCAGTTTTTGGTTGTTTTTGGTTGTTCAGACTGAAGAAGTATTACAAGTTTATACATTGATCATATACCTTGAAAACATCAGCAAACCAGCACTTTGGTCATTTGTTTTCCAATTAAACTTGTTAAAATTCCTAACATGTAGCACATTTAATCTCTGAGGCCTATCGTTTGTATAAAAGTGCGGAGCAGTGTAATGAGACAGAGAACTAATGGTTGTGGAAGCTGGAGTTGAGCCGTGGTGGAGCTGTGCAGCCTCCCCTCCCCTCTGTCGCTCACACTGGGCTCTGTGAGGCCAGGTGGAAAAGGTAGCCATGCAAAATGGATGGCAAAAGGCAGCCAACGTGTCCTCTACGTCAGGAAGAGCTGCTGGGCTCCGAAGCACATCAAAGCCAGAGTCAATCTGCACTTTTTTCCTGAGTGTTTTCCCCTTCAAAGTGTGATGCAGGATTTCAGGCTGAGGGTCAGAATCTTTTTTTTTTTTTTTTTTTTTTTTCCTGTGTGTCTGTAGAACAAGAGCTAACCCAAGGCCTTGTTTGTGTTCTGAGAGCATCCTTGTCAAATACTGGTTGAAATATTGACAAGGAAGAAACAGTGGACTAGCCCCAGAGCACTGAACACGTCATGGTTCATACAGTCCAGGATAACAAGAGGTGCAGACAGGTTTGGGGATCTGTTCTGGTTTTCCTGTGTGTTTATTACTTAGTCCTGCAAAGACTACTTCAAAGATTACTTCAAAAAAAGGCAATTGGACTTGTCAATCAAGCACAGTACTGAGCTCCAACAAATCCACTATTTATCAAATTAAATGTTCTAAAACTACACAATCTTGTCGACCTTAATACTGTTATTCTAATGTCTAAAGCCCATGAACATATGCCCCCCCCCCCCACAGTCTACAGATGTCTGAGCCCAGGCACAGGAGTTAGAATTTAAGGAGGACTGAAATCTACAAGAAAATGAAGTGGAGAACAAACAGAAAAAGCCAGTGTGTCTGTGTCAGAGGGTTCATCTGTGGAATAATAATAATAATAATAATAATAATAATAATAATAATAATAATAATAATAATAATAATAATAATGATCTAGAGCAGAACTGAAAATGTCTTCTTCAGTTTGTGCATTTAAAAGGATGAATAAATCCACTATAATAACAAACTATAGAACATTACAGAAGTACACAGAAAATAAGATATTACTGCAGTTAATTGGTTTTCATGATAAGAAGATACTATCACATTTATTGATCACTGTATTTGGAGTAAATGTTTAAAGTGCATATAAATATTATAGTTTATATTAAAATCGGTTGATTATGTAAATCTGATTGTGTGTGAGGTGACTAAAAAAGTGTATATGAATGTTTTTTATGCATGTTTTGTGTTATTGTAAAAAATATACAGAGGAAAATGTGTGTTAACAAAGCAAAGGAAGCGGATCGAGTTTGATTATTAGTTTGTAAAAAGGGGACGGAGTCAATAAGTTATACTGCACACTCCTTTTCAAGTGCAGAAAAACTGTATTTATTTATTTATTTTGAACATGTATGATTCTGTTATCTGATGATTGTATGTGCTCTAAATAAACTACTACTACTACTGCTACTACTGCTACTACTACTACTACTACTACTACTACTACTACTACTACTACTGTGCAATGTGTGTCCTGTTGTCTAATGGATGAAATAAAACACATCTGTAAAATGCAAACACCTCAAACGCGTCACCTTCATTACAGAGGAAACATGTCAGACCTGCAGAATACAAAGACCTGCACTAATTCACATTTTCTTCAGCTGGTTCTGCTAAAATTTTCTGCTACATGTCAATAATGTTACTTGAGATATGAAACAGACTCTAATGATGTTCTGTAATGTTCTAGTTCAGTCTTCCATTAAACCATGGGAGTTGAAAATCACATTTGTGGATGATGATGTCTGCAGGCTTTTGAAATTAGTGGTGAGCTCCGTGTCTGATCCACTCCGTCATCCTACTATAATGGACGCTCTGTGTCCGATGCGTGTCCCGATGTTGCAGCACGGGAAGGTGTACAGGTGCAATACCGCTGTTGCACCATAGGAGGGCGCTTTCGTACAATGGCACCACAGGTTCAATGCTGCCAGTATATTTAACAGGTGTTTATGGTGGGGTTTTCCCAGCATGCAACAGCCCTGCCATAATATGTAGAGATGTGTGGAACCAACGAGCTTTATACTTGATTCAGTGATCCAGTCTGTGGATCCTTGGTGTGTCTGGTGGTGGTTTTGGTCGTCCTAACTGTGTTCTGAAAGGTTAGAATATCAATACTACACAGACCCCAGTGTTACTGAGGGGAATGTCATTTACAGGAGAAATACATTATTAGAAACATTTGGCACCATGTGAGTACAAATGTCAGCAAAACATCAAAATCAATATTTAATATTGGTTTAGGTGTTTTTAGACCTTTAATGTGGAAATGTTACATCCCATGCCTTTGACACACAAGGTTCTAAGAGCAGGACTGTCCAACTCATTTTAGTTCCACATTCAGTGACATTAGATCTGCAGTGGGCCGAACCAGTCAAATAAGAACAGAATAATATAGAAATAATGTCAACTCCAAACTTTTCTCCATATCTTACAGAGAAAAAAGTCAAACTAAACAATGAAAATGTTTACATCTACAAACTATCCTTACAAACAATGTGAATAATGTGAACAAACTGAAAAAATCAGTGTAATTTGAACACTGTTCTGCCTCAGTTTATCATTTCCACATGTTCATTATAATGTACAGATCACAGTGGATCTACAAACACACAGAACATTTAATAACTGGCAGAATATTGTTAGAATTTTACTGACTTTTCTAAACACATTTCAGGTTCTCCACATTTGTTCAGATTATTCACGTTTTTTTTTTTTTTGAAATTGTACTTTTAGTGTAAATACATGAAAATATTTACATGTACAGGGTGGGGAAGCCAAATATACACTGAACATTTAGTTGTTTTTTCTCAGCAGACACTACGTCAGTTGTTTTGAACCCAAACATATACTGATGTCATAATCATACCTAACACTATTATCCATACCTTTTCACAAACTTTTGCCCATATGAGTAATCAGGAAAGCAAACGTCAAAGAGTGTGTGATTTACTGAATGCACTCGTCACACCAAAGGAGATTTCAAAAATAGTTGGAGTGTCCATAAAGACTGTTTATAATGGAAAGAAGAGAATGACTATGAGCAAAATTATTACCAGAAAGTCTGGAAGTGGAGGAAGCAACAAAAAACGTACCAAAGCTTTTATTAAAGCTCTCAAATCCAAAATCCTAAAGGATCCAACCAAATCCATGAGAAAAATGGCAATTGAACTTGAGGTAGACAACAAGAGCGTTAGAAATGCAGTAAAATAGGATTTGAAGATTTAAATTCTCATGACTTTCAATAAACTAATTGGTCATACACTGTCTGTCAATCCCTGCCTCAAAATATTGTACATTTTGCCTCCCCACCCTGTACAAAGAGAAACATGTGGAGTTGTGAGTATTTATAGATTACACTTGTCCCTCACTATAACACAGTTCACCTTTAGCGGCCTCGCTGTTTCACAGATTTTTTTAGTGTAATTTTGCATGCTTTTTTTTACAGCGTATGAGCGCGCATTGTGTTCTGCGTCCTGATTGGCTAAGGGACTGTAGTCCATTGTCAGTCCCTCCTCCGTGCCGTGTCTCCTGTTCAGGACAGAATGCGTTCTTCTGCCACATTTCCATAACTGTTGGATCTGTAGCAGTGTGACTCTGCAGTGCTGTATGTTTGACAGTTTTCTCCGACAAAACCCACAATGTCGACCAAACGTTCTGCGCCGACAGCGGCACCTGCGGTCGCACCCAAAAGGCAGAGGAAGATGACAACCACCGCACAAACAGCTGGACTTCTGGACACGCTGAAGGAAGGGAGGAGTTACGCAGTCGTATTCTATAATACTGTATTTGTTTTTTAAAATCTACGAAGGTTTGAACTTTGAGAGTGTTTAAACAAGAGAGAAATGTGAGAAAATGTTCATGCCTGTCTGAGAAAAGTGTCTACAGTGTGTGGTGAGGGCTGTTACAGCCTGAAAACAGACACAATAATAGTAAAAAATAAAGCGGACTACTTGGCAGATTTCACCTGTTGTGGGTTATTTTTAGAACGTAACCCCCACGATAAACGATGGACCACTGTATTCTGATCGTATTTGACTGGTCTGACCCACTGGACATTAAACTGGTCTGAATGTGGAACCTGAACTAAAAGGATTGTTAATTTCTTAATAACTATTTTTGCATTTCACACATTCATCCCCAGGGCCGGACTGGACCCTTTGGTGGGCCAAATTTGGCCCCCGAGCCGCACGTTTGACACCTGTGGTCTAAGATAATGTAATGGTGCTAAAAGTTCATGTACGGGCCTTGTAGAACTGTAACTATTTCTTCCTTCCTTTATCACTTTGGCATGGGGACATGGCTCTAAATAATAAGATATGAGCTTTGGCTGCTGCAGAGAATGAGAACAGAGCAGCAAATTAATTTAAAGTGCAGATTTTATCGCTCCTCTCAGCAGTGTAATCTTTTGGTTCTGCCGTTATGCAACATAACTCTGAGCTCTGGGACTGGACGGGTCTGCACTTTTACCAGCACATTTCATTTTTCACCTTACATTTGGACACACATGTGTCTTTAACTTTTTAATCACAGTATGCACCATCTGGTGTTCAGGTACGACAGAAGTTCTTCTACTACTGGAAGACGCTGGGCTTCCTCTAAAACAGGGCCGTCAAACTCATTTCAGTTCAGTCCACATTCATCCCAATATGATCTCAAGTGGGCCGGACCAGGAAAATAATACCAGTGAAAAAATTAAAATTACATTGTTTCTTTAAAAATCTGAATAACGTGAACAACTTGAAATGTCTTAAGAAAAACAAAAGCAGTTTTAACAATATTCAGCCTCAGTTTATCATTTACACATGTGCATTACAACTGACATTACAATTACAATCACACAAAACATTAGTAACAGGTAGAATATGGATGAAACTGCATTTACTTTTCTCAAGACATTTCAGGTTGTTCATATGTGTTCAGGTTATTCACATTTTTTGTAAAAGGATAGTTTGTTAATGCAAACATTTTCATGTAATTTTACTTGTTTACACTAAAACAAAGATAAAATCTGCAGTTGTCATTATTTACAGGTTATTATGACAGTATTTTTCTGGGCTGACTCAACTGAGATCTAATTGTTTATATGTGTACGTATGGAACCTGAAAGAACAGGATTTTTACACCATTGATTAATATCTTCAGTGTAATTCTTGCATTTCACTAATTCATCCTACGGACCAGATTGGACCCTTTGGTGGGCCGGATTTGGCCCCCAGGACGAATGTTTGACACCTGTGCACTAAAATGTCAGATGACCATCATAAAGCTTATTTTAATTATTTTAATTAATTTAAATTAATATCCATGTAAAAAAAAAAAAAACAGAAGAGAAGAGAAAATGTATGAACCAAAAAGGAAAAGAAGAAATGAAATACTATAAGTTGTTTTGCTTGATGAGTGTTCTATTTTTCAAATCTAAGTTGTTATTTTGTGATGTACATTTTGTATTTTTATTTTATTTGTACTGAACAGTCAGTGAAAGGTTTGGTTTGTGTGTTGTGTGTGGTTCAGTTGAAACTCACACCTGTGTGTGCAGAATGTGGAGAAAAGGTCGGGTTCTACGAAAAAGATCTTATTTTGCAGCTTTGGAAAGTTTTTGTGGTAAAGTGAGGCAAACAGAAAAAATAGATTATGAACTTAGGGACTTTCTGTGGTCAAGAAATGCTAGCCTCCTGGTGTAAGTGTTAGACCGAGGTGTACGTAATGAAGCTGTTTGTGGTTAAGCCGATGTTATCTGAAGCTGAACTCTGTGCAGATGTCAAACCAAGGGGTGACTGACAGATGATCCAATGCTTTGGTTAAAACTTCAGTGAACTTTCAAATGTGTGTTTTCTTAGAATCACCTCACAGGGAGTGACGTACGTATATCTGACGTGTTTCCCCCGGCAACAGCTGCCAACCAATCATATGTGTATGTTGAACTTATGTACCAAATATGGAAGTCTTCAAAGTGACTAAAGACTCACTCAAATGTAATGAAGGAGACTCTTAGGAGGAAGTAGTTCAACGAGGTTGTCGTAAGAGATACTAGTTGATAAGGGACTTCTTTTTGATGTTCACAATTTTGTAATTTTTGTAATTTTTGCCTGAAGCAATAAATCAAGCTTTGTTTAAAAAAATTTTTCTAGAAAAACATTTGTGATGAAAGTCATATGCTGCTTTAATATCTTCAGTGTAATTTTTGCATTTGACAAACGTATCTTGTCAGACCCTGTGGGCTGTCGGTTTGAAACCCCTGCCTTAAAGCTTTGTGTGCAGCACTGACCCCACACTCCTGCTGAGGAAAAGGAAGATGCTTTCATGTTCATTTCCACATGTGAGGCTGTTGGAAGAGGTGGCAGACAGTTCAGTGCAGAGGGTCACGCCGCCTCAACAGGAAATAGATAAATAAAGCGGTGTGGCGGTGCTAAGCCGCAGAGGACAGATGTGAGGATTGATGAGCCCCAATTAGACGTGGAAGGCCCGGTGGCCGTGTTAATGCCATAATGATTTATCCACAGAGCACTGGAGCCTTTGTTGATCAACGCGATATATGTTAATCCGACGCTCATGCGTGAGCAGAATCATAACAAAAAGCTGAGCGTGGGGGGTATTAACAAAGGTGGTAACCAATGGCAACAAACAGCACAGATCCCAGGAAGGGCTGATCCAGGAAACACCGGACACAAAGGCCGTTGGGTGTGGATTAACCCTTTCATGCATCCATGATGACAACCTTAGCTGAGTTTTGGGGGTTTTAGTGTTTTTAGTCCTCCTTAGGCATGAAAAAAACTATACAATTGAGTTGTGTTTTTTTTTTTTTTTTTCATGGATTTACAAAAATGTCCATGCTACACTGTGCATTATATTCCTGAAGGAAAAAAACAAGTGTTTCAAACCCAATATCAGAAAATGACATGAAAACAATGAAATAAAAACATGTTTAAAGCTGCTAATCTGATGTTTTCTCACATTTTAACATATTCTAATACTAGTTATTACTCACTTCATGGAGATAATATGCAAAAAAAAAACTGTTAATTACACTCTAACAATTAACAATTGATTTCCACTCAAACATGTCAGTGCAGATCAGGTTTATCTAGAACAGCAAAGTGACAGTAATAGTCTGAATGTCAGTGTATTATTATGGGATGGTGCATGAGTGTCCACTGTGTTGGCTGATATGGAACTAAAACAACAAAATATAACATACATATAAAGTATACATAGAATAAAGTACACAAAAGAACAGCTGTAGAATCACTGTCCACTCCAAATGTAAAAGAACATGAAAAAACTGTAACTGTGAATAACCAAAAAACTACATTTTTTAAAAAAGAAATTTTGTTCTTTTTTCACAGAAAAATACAGTTCAAATCCACGTGCAAATGAATCATAATTTCACAAATATTTATTTTCTATTTATTAGATTAAACTGTTAATTTAAAGTTTAATACTGTAAAAAAAAAAAAAAAAATATATATATATGTATATATATATATATATATATATATATATATATATATATATATATATATATATATATATAATAAAATGAGATAAAATTACTGACAGTTAACTGTAACAGAAGTATTAGTTCTGTCAGTTGAACCAGACTTGTTTGTTCATTGACAAATATCTTGTGTAATTACAGGAGGTTTCACAACAAAAATGTTGAATAAATGTATTTTTGTGAATGTATAACATGTATAAGCACTGATAAACTGTCCAAATACAGTTTTTATCTGTGGATTAGACAACTGAGTCTCATTGAAAATTATATATATATATATATATATATATATATATATATATATATATATATATATATATATATATACTGAACAAAAATATAAATGCACGACTTTTGTTTTTGCTCCCATTTGTCATGAGCTGAACTCAAAGATCTAAAACTTTTTCTGTGTACACACAAGGTTTATTTCTCTCAAATATTGTTCACAAATCTGTCTAAATTTGTGTTAGTGAACACTTCTTCTTTGCTGAGATAATCCATCCACCTCACAGCTGTGGCAGATCAAGATGCTGATTAGACAGCAGGATTTTTGCACAGGTGTGCCTTAGGCTGGCCACAATAAAAAGCCACTCTAAAATGTGCAGTTTTATCACACAGCACAATACCACAGATGTCACAAGTTTGGAGGGAATATGCACTGGTCATGCTGACTTCAGGAATCTCCACCAGAGCTTCTGCCTGTGAATTGAATGTTCATTTCTCTACCATAAGCCATCTCCAAAGCTGTTTCAGAGAATTCATGAAGAAGACTGTGCGAGGAAAATGGTGGTCACACCAAATACTGACTGGTTTTCTGACCCCCCTGGACCACCCAATACAGTAAAAGTGCACATTTTAGAGTGGCCTTTTATTGTGGCCAGCCTAAGGCACACCTGTGCAATAATCCTGCTGTCTAATCAGCATCTGGATCTGCCACACCTGTGAGGTGGATGGATTATCTCAGCAAAGGACAAAGGAGAAGTGCTCACTAACACAGATTTAGACAAATTTATGAACAATATTTGAGAGAAATAGGCCTTTTGTGTACATAGAAAAAGTTTTAGATCTTTGTGTTCAGCTCATGAAAAATGGGAGCAAAAACAAAAGTGGTGCATTTATATTTTTGTTCAGTGTGTGTGTGTATATATATATATATATATATATATATATATATATATATATATATATATATATATTTTTTTTTTTTTTTTAATAGGGAATTGGATTGTTTTAATACATGTAGATATTCTTTATTTAAAAAAAAAAGTCAACAAAAAAAAAAAAAAGAGCAAAATCTCATGTAAAGTTAGGGCAAAAAACTGGATTTTAATTATGGAAAATTACTTTATTTTTATGAGATGGTTATTTTTCATTATTTAACAGTATTTTCTTAGTACCCCTGCTGCCGGAATAATACTGTTTTTTTACGAGTTTTTTTTTTTTCCAGTGTACATTTTCTGCAGCAAATGCAGACGATAATTATAGCATCAAACAGGCATTTGTCTTCTTCCATTTACATTGTTAAAACACACATGCCATGCAAACAAACATCTTAAACATGCTGTCATTTATTCTAAATAATGCGCCCCCGCCGTACAAACAGGATGTGTCAAAACAGTAAATAACACCCGTTTTAAAAGCCACATTCACACACATTTGTGCACACCTCCACACAAGCATCAGATCAAAACACTGAGCAAGCTGTGAATCAGACTCCCACAACCTGAACAACACACACACACACACACACACACACACACACACACACACACGCACACACACACACACACACACGCACACACGCACACACACGCACACACCTTCCTGACTTCATCATTAAAGTTTATATAGTTCATTTTTTTCCAACAGTAATTCATCTTGAATGCCTGTGAGGCACACCACCCCTGTGAAATGATGCCAACCTGCAGTTCTTTAACCCTTTCATACACACTGGTCACTCCAGTGGTCACTCCAGTGGTCACTGCAGTGGTCACTCCAGTGGTCAGTTCTTCTCCAGCTGTTCTCTTGTATATTCATGGCTTTGGTTGTTTCAGTTCCATATCAGCCAACACAGTGGACACTAATGCACCATCCCATAATAATCCACTGACACTCAGACCAGTACTGGAACTGAACTGTTCCAGATAAACCTGATCTGCACTGACATGTTTGAGTGGAAATCAAGTGTTAACTGTTAGACTGTAATAGGGCGTCCTATTTTTGGGACTTCTTTTCTGCTCCAGTTCTTAATTTGACCAGTTCTCTTATATTTCAGCAACTCACCAAAAAATTCAGCCCAGTCTGTACAGTTTCAGACCCCCCCCCTTTAGGGTGCCCGTCAGCCCAGTGCAGAAAACCCAGTTTTCAGTGGAAAACCCTGCATTTGTGGGTACCTGCTGAAGTGCATTAAAGGGAGGGTACCAGATGGGTACTGTAGGATCAGATGTTCTCCAGTCAAAGCCCTGAGTGCAGATCTGTCAAATCAGACTAGGACAGAAAGAAATCTGCAAAAACCTGGGACTGGAGCCATTTTTCAGTGTCAAATGACCTTGACCTGGTCTAAAATCATGTGACCTTTGACCTGTACATGATCTGAGACCTTCATAAACGACAGCAGCATCCCCCAAAGCCTCTAATATGACATTTGCATGAGCAGATATGGCAGAACTAACCCACAAATGCAGGATTTTCCATTAAAAATGGGTTTTCTGCACTGGGCTGACAGGCACCCTAAAGATGGAGGTGGGGTGGGGGGGGGGGGGGGGGGGGGGTCTGAAACTGTACAGATTGGGACGAAATTTTTTTGGGGAGTTACAAAAATATAAGAGATTAACTGGTCAAATTAAGAGCTGGATCAGAAAAGAAGTCTCAAAAATGGGACACCCTAGACTGTAATTACCATTTTTTGTTTTGTTTTTTTTTTTAAACAAAAAGGATTTTTTTTTTTTTTGCATATTATCTCCATGAAGTGAGTAATAATTAGTATTAGAATATGTTAAAATGTGAGAAAACATCACATTAGTAGCATTAAAAATGTTTTAATTTCATTCTTTTCATATCACTTTCTGCTATCGGGTCAAAACACTCTGATGGGACATTTTAGAGACAATCTGACAGATTAGTGTTGCTAAATGACCCACATTTTTACTTGTAAATTAATTTTTGCTTTAGTTGGATCATAAGGGATGATCCAAAACAAGGAGCTACTTTATATTGAAATAAATGTTGGAATGGCGATCAATTAAAGTTCACTCGCTGACGGGACATGACTGTGTTTGGACCCTATTGGGTTTTAAATACATGTTTCTTTATTTCAAAAATTAAACGCATGGTGTCCAGCTGAGTGGACATTTTTGTAACTACATGAAAAAAAACCAAACTCGATCACATTGTTTTTTTTTCATGCCTAAGGAGGAATAAAAACACTCTAGACAAAAAGTCTTGACTAAGGTTCTTATAATTCATGCATGAAAGGGTTAATATGTACTGATAGTGATGGACAGATGAGTCGTTTCCAAAAATGTGCCGTTGTGATAATCAGCCTTTTCCTTTTAGCCTTTCATTTTACTGTACGGACTTTTTTTTTTTTTAAATCCATTATGTATGCTCTTAATTAGTGGACAGCTTTAATGTCCACTCTGTCTCTTGTTCTACTGTGTGATAGACAAATTAATCAGTTGGCCATAAATGCCATTCTGTTCAAACAGGCATTGACCACTTCATCTGAACCCAATGTGCAGAAACAGCACAGACTGCAGCAGGGAGTGGAGTTAGTCTGGAATAATGTTACAACTGAAAAGACATTTACTGCAGACAATAGACTTTAATGTGAAGCAACACAGACAAAATGCTGTTAAATGTGTTGAAAATGTTCATAAAAGTTTGGTCATTCTGTGCTTCATTTTATGTGATAATTAATGCAATGCAATTTTAAAAAAATCGGACCACTGTCCCTGTATCTTAGCGTCCAAATTCAAAGCTTTGGGAAATGTATCCAGATCCATTTATTCTCCCCCAGTTCTGTGTATTTATTCTATTACAGAAATAGTCCATGTTTTGCTCATATTCAATCAGATCTGTACAAAATTCAAATTCACACATGATATCATTGACACTGATTTATTGGATCAGTCCACTTCCTATCTGTTAGAATGAGGACATTTTTCAAAGTGGCACCAAATCCAGAATCAGATCTGGATCCAAATAATTTCACTATCTTGTGCTGACATCATCATACAGAAGCTGTATACCAAGTTTGAAGTCAATCAGAACTGGAGTTTTGGAGAAGAAGATGATGGAAATTTTTGTAACAGACTGTGGAACGAGCACATGAAAAAATCGTATTTCACCAAAAAAAACAAAAACAAACAAATTGTGCGTTAAGACCTGGTGTGTGAACGTGGCCTAACTGGTTAAAGTGTTAAAGGGAATATTTCCCTCTTTGTCATGGCCACCTGCTGGTCAGTTTGGTTTATCATTGAACTTATCTTTTGTGTTTTCATCCTTTTATATTCTGTATTATCTCAGGTTCAAAACATACTATCTTTTTATTAAATACATTTCAGAAGTTGAACTGTTTGGAATGTGGGCTTGAGTGGTGATAGTGGGTCCTGAAGCTGGACCGGTTCAGAACCACTGGTCTAAAATACATGAACAAACAGATGCACGACAGGACTGAGTTACTCCTACACTATCATAACCGTATCTCTGACAAGTCTTTTTTCATGCAACAACAATTCTCTCCGTTCGTCCTGATAGTCAGATTATTCGTCCAACATAAAGCACAAGGTCTGTCCTTTGCATTTCAAAGCCATGGCGAACAAACGCACGTCGTTATTTTCATATGAACTAAACAGACATGTGAGGGAAGTCACACTCAACGTGAAAAATGGATTCATGATCAGTGCATTTTCATGGATTATATTTGGATAAATGATGACCCAGTAAACCCGTATCTGAACCACTGTGGGCCTGGATCTGAAGTTTGGGAATGGAAAACACATTTGTGTATTCTGACTGTTCTATAGATTTGTCGGTTAAAGCTGCAGGAGGTGAAATCACAGAAAAAAAGAACACCAACATCTGCCAACACACGCCTTCCCTCTGGAGCTCCTTCTATCAGTGGTTGCTTTTCCATTGGCCAGACCCTGAACAGAGCTGGAGACAGGGAAGGATCTCACTTACCTTGGGAGTGTCATCAGCAACAACAGAGGGACATCTAAGGACATAGAGGGGCGCACAGGGAAAGCCACAGCTGTGTTCTCACAGCTAAAGCCAGTGTGGAGGGCAAAAAACATCACTATAAGAACCAAACTTCAGATCTTCGAAACAAACGTCAGGTCTGTTCTCCTGTACGGATGCGAAACTTGGGGTCTCTCAAAGATGAACATCAAAAAGCTGCAGACATTTGCCAACACAAGATTACGATTCATCTTAGGGATTTGGTGCCAAACAAGATCAGCAATCAGGCCTTGGTGGAGAGAACAAGTCAAGAGCCAGTTGAGACGACAATAAGAAGAAGGAAGCGGTGATGGATAGGTCACACTTTCCCAAAGCCACACACATCCATCACCAGAAAAGCACCTGACTGGAACCCCCAGGGGAAAAGAAAAAGAGGAAGGCCACGATTGTCTTGGAGAAGAGGTGTCACAAAAGATCTAACCCACGCCAACACTTCATGGCAAGAGGCAACGAAGACTGTGACCGCAGGAGAAGGAGATCCTTCACTGAGGCCCTGGGCTCCAGAGTGGGCCAAGAGGATTAAGTCAGTAAGTGCTTTTCCATTGACCCTCAAACTGTGTGAATGTAACTTGTGCATAAAAATGTACCTAATGGAAAAACAACAATTTTACCAGAACTCTAATGTTTCTATGAAAAGTTTTTGCATTTGCAAGAGGTGGTTTTTTGGGTGTAGTGAAATTGGTATATCACACAAAACTGCGATGGAAAGACCTTTTTGTGCAACTAGAGTCACATGAACAAAAAAAACCTGATGTTGATGGATGTTACAACAATAGAAGAAGAGTTTTCGAACAAACATGGTGCGGTATGTGTGGACATACAAGGAAACTGAATATTTTTTAATTTAGTACAAGACAGACGGGGAATGAGCATTCTAGAGCCAAAACAGATATTTATGTTCGTCGCCTTGTTTATGGAATGACTTCTCATGAAATTAACATTTGGAAATAATCAAATGGACCAAATGTGGGGTTTCAGGTTGACATTTTTGAAATCTGATTTGGTTTGATCTGGAACTTACTGACTTCTTCATGTGTTCTGTGAAGTGTCTTCTACTTAGATTGACTACCATGGACACACTGTATTAGACAGAACAACACCTGGAAGATCCTGATGACTTTTTCAGTTGTCATGTCGTCCTCCTTCAGAGTAATGTGTTTGCTGCCTCTGAATAATATGAAATTCTCCACTATCGCAGAATGCATTAGGCAGAATACGAACAAACCCACGACTGTCCAGATCAACACACCAGGAAGTCAGGAGCTTCTGGGTCAAACCAAATCAGATCTCAAAAATGTCAACCTGAAACCCCACATTTGGTCCACTTCATTATTTCCAATTTTTAATTTGTGCGTACAGTCGAAAGAATGAAAAACTCATTTTTTAATTTTTGATTTGTACACGAATAATGAAATAATTAGCAAGGTTCTAATAGTTTTGGATTTTTCATTCTAGTTTAGTTTTATTTAGTTTGGACTTTTTTTTCTCTAATTCAGTTTGTTTTAATTTGTTTTTAGAGCAGGTTTGATAGTTTTTAATTAGTTTTCATTATTTTCTAAATACTTAGTTGTAGTTCAGTTGTAGTTCAGTTGTAGTTCAGTTGTAGTTCAGTGGTCTCTTTTCTCTTCTTCTCTGTGCTCCTATTCAAATCAATCCCAGACAGGACTCTGCTGCTTTAGTCTCCATGTTTCCAGGTAGAGTGGGGACCAGAAGACGACTGGAAACCACAAGTGAACACAAGTGACGGAGCAAAAAGTGTCGTATGGTGCTGCTAGCTAAAATTGCTTGAGCAAAATAAATCGCTTTCGTATCAATCCAACATTGACAAAGACAAAAACGAAGGGAATTTTATCCGTAATTTTTATCTGTTTGAGTTAGTTTTGTAAACACATAATACAGTTTCAGTTAGTTATGTTTTTTTTCTTTTAATTATAGTTTTTATTTATTTCAGTTAACGTAAATGTTTTTTCAGTTGTAGTTAGCTTACCGGCCTACAGGCTGTAAGCTGTTGTCGTCATGTGGCCTCTGTCGTTGTCGTCTTACAAAAATTTCGATCATCTTCTTCTCCAAAACTACAATTCCGATTGACTTCAAACAGCTTCTTTATGATGACGTCAACAAAAGTTAGTGAAATTATTTGGATCTGGATCTGATTCTGGATTTGGTGCCACTTTGAAAATTTCCCCACTATCAGAGATAGGAAGTGCCGGTAAGCTACAGGGCCATTGGTCCTATTTTTTTAGTCATTTCGTTAGTTTTCGTTAACAATAATAACCTTGATAATTAGTCATTTTTTCATTTTCCAATTGTGGATTCTCAACTGAATATGAAAAGAATGAATGATACACAGATTCACCTGCACCTGCTTGGAGGTGATTTCTTTAGTTATTCGTGCAGTATCATGCTTCAGTGTGCTTCTGCTCCTTCGACAGGTGATGCCTGAAGCCAGATGCACCTCTCTGTGGCCAAACTGGTTGCATTGTAAAAGCTATACTCACACCTGGAGCTAAATGCTAACATGCAAACTTTTGAAACTTTCTCTCTTGTGTTATTTGTTGAGGAAGGATATCTAATGCACAGCCTGGCAAAAAAGTCTTCCTGGTTTTAATTAACCCTAACTGATGATTCCCTTGGATAATTACAGCACTGATTAACGTTTCAGCTGCCTTTAACGGCTCATTTATGCTCAATGTTAAAGACGCAGACTATATGGATGGAGCGCTCCGTCCGTCCTCTGTGTGCATTATATATGTATTTCTGTCTGATTTCCAGGAGATTGCAGATTCGTACCCAGACGGAGAATACGGAGCAGTACCTCCGGGAACCGTGGAGGCAGCGTTGAGATTTGAAGAGAATAATTTCCATAAATAGCAGAAATTTTCAAAGAAAAGAGCGACTGTGTGAGTTAGTGAAAAAACTACTGATATGTTTATGCCAACTCCCCTTCTGAATATCAACATTTGTATCCACATTAGTAAAACCTCCTCTGTCAGCGCCATGTTTGTTGATAATATTACCTCCGCCAAGGAGGTGATGTTTTCATCAGGGTTTGTATGTTTGTTTGGTTGTCTGTTAGCAAGACTAGTGACATTTTGTATTTGAGCATTGTTCTGTATTTGCAGTTCTTCACAAGTTCGTGAACGGAAGTACAAACCTCGTCTCCAGACTCTTACTATCACATATGGAAACACACTGTGAATGTGTGAGCATGCTTTTACTGCAGGGTACGTCTTGTTACACTCTGATTATGGAAAACACACATCACCCAGTCCAACACACATGCTCACAGTTGGCGTGTCAGACTGGGGACACACCTACAAATATAGACGTTCTAACGCTGCACCACATGACTAATGAGCACACACAGCCACGCTGTTCTCAGAATGGCTCTTCCTCAGTGGTAAACACAGTTATCGACACGGGTGTGAAAAACAACAGATTGAATTTTACCGCTGACTGATATGAGCTTAATCAGCTGTTACCTGAGCTCAGGGTCGTCGCTGTGGATGGTGACGGTCTGGGGAACGTTGAAAGGGTTTTTGAGGACAAACTCCATGTAGTGGGCTGAACCCAGGCTGGCGTAGAGCAGGTGCTGGGTGGTGATGGCCTGGCTCAGCATGCTGGTGATGCTCTCCGCTTTGCTGTGCTCTTCACTCAGTTTGTTCTGGTGGAATTCTCTGCTCGGTCGTGCGTCTGTAGTCTAACAACAACAACAGACAGGCGCTAACATTCCAGTGGAACACATACAATGTTTCAAATAGACCTTTGAGGTTTAAATCTTGTTGCCAGTTTCCACCGCCTCCTTCATTGTGCTACTCACTGAAAACAAGACTCATCTCATCTCTCATGTCACACAAGGTTATTATCGTTAACGAAAACGAATGAAATGACAAAAACTAAAATTGTAAAAACATTGTCATTAACTGACATAAATAAAAACTCAAATTAAAAGAAAAAAAACGATAGCTAACTGAAACTGTATTGTGTGTTTACAAAACAAACTAAAACATATAAAAATTATGGATCAAATTCCCTTCGTTTTGGTCTTTGTCAGTGTTGATATCAGATAGAACATGTGAACATTTGGTCTCAGATCAGCAGTAGAACAGAGGTGTAGAAGCAGGAGGCCAACGGTGAAAGGATGGACAGTTTCAGTTTTGTTTTCATGTAAGTGACGTTGTGTATGGATCACACCCTCACCTACATGACCCCCCCACCCCCCCACCCTGCTATAGAGAATGTATCCATGGTACTGAACATGTGTTTGTGTGTGTGGAATGACAGACAGACCAACAGACGAATGAAACGGAGGGTATGACTGAGGATGGACAGATCTGAGGGAACTCTGGTCAGGAAAGTCTCCCACAGCTTTAAAGATCCAGAAGACCCCTCCACTGAGTCCACAGTGATGTGCCACTGTGGACTTTCCCAAAATGGACTTTGTTTTCTTGTTTATGGCAGAGTCTATCCAACATTAAGCTTTGTCTAGATTCGATGGTGTTTCTTTTCTGCAGTAATCCCAAACCTTACCGCCTCGGCAGTGCTATGTTCTGGGTTAGCCCACAGAGAATCTGCATTCACAGTACCAGTCCTCTATATCTGAAAACTAAATACGACTTCTGCTCCACGGCACACACTGGCAGACTGTGCACCAGTGTCCCACACTGAAGAAGAAGTCCAGAAAAGTCAGAAGGTTTAGTTTCTGTGGAACAGTCCCAGGCTGTGTTTCCACCAGCAGCCCCAGTGTTCCAGTGGAATGTACTGCTCACATCAGACGTTTGGGTTTGACTGCAGAACATCGGCTTCAGTAAAAGTACTGAGACACAAAGGTAATACTCCACTAGTGCATTCCAAACCTTATTTTTCAGCTTCAATACAGTATGTTATTATCAATATTATCAATGTCGTCAATATTCACTGAGCAGTAAAACTGCCCGTTCATACTAGATGTGATGTTTTGGATTAAGTTTATTTTTCCTATTTTTAAGCCTATGTTCCATTTACATCATGAGTGACTCAAATGCAGAGGTACAACAAACCTGTACTTTAAGGGCAGTAAAAGTGGGAGGAGTTCTGATCTGACTAAGGCTATAATAGTTTGGGATTTTTAATTATAGTTTAGTTTTATTTAGTTTGGACCTTTTTTCTCAAATTCAGTTAGTTTTAATTAGTTTTTAGAGCAGCTTTGATAGTTTTTATTAGTTGTCATTTTTTCTGAATGCCTAGTTTTAGTTTAGTTTAGTTTAGTTTTAGTATTAGTTTCAGTTTTTTCACATATTTTATCTTCCTCACCATCCTGTTCAAAGAAATTAGTGAGGTGTGGATCAGCGGGTAACCCTGGACCCTTTATTTGGGGGTGGGGTTAGGGCGGCTCATTGACTGAGCACAGACACACACATGTACAGTAGGATGGATAAATTCTCTAAACCAGGTTTTGGGGGTGGGGGGTAATGTAGGTGGGGGTGTGATCCATACACAACGTCACTTATGTGAAAACCAAACTGAAACTTTCCATACTTTCACCGTTGGCCCCCTGACTTCTATACCTCTGTTATAACACTGATTTTAGATGAAATTTCCACATGTTCGATCCTATATCAACACTGACAAAGACGAAAACAAAGGGAATTTTATCCATAATTTTTATCCGTTTTAGTTAGTTTTGTAAACACACAATACAGTTTCAGTTAGTTATCATATTTTTCTTTTAATTCAAGTTTTAATTTATTTCAGTTAACAAAAATATTTTCTCAATTTTAGTTTTTGTCATTTTGTTCATTTTCGTTAATGCTAATAACCTTGGATCTGACTGTTTAGAATGAAGTCATATTGAAAAAGAATCTCTGAAAATAGTATATTTTTTGTCTGTAATGGTTCAGTAACTATAGACTTATATAATATTAGTTTTCCAAACCAAACCAAGCCAAATGTATTTACCCCCTTAACCTCTGGTTGTACTTACAAATATGTGGCTTATTTCTTGCAGTTTTTCTGCGATGCAGACACTATGCAGTGTATTGTATCTTTGGCCAGTATAGGTGCTATAACCTTAAAAATGAATGCATCCTGAAATGAGAGCAGTAAACCAAAATGTCGGAGAAAATTGAATAGTGACGTATGGGCCATTAAAAGTCCACTGGGGAGCATCTGGCTCTGAATTAAGTGGTGGCTAGCGGCCCAGAGAAGTCCTATCCAAATTGAATTGCAAAGTAAGAAAAATCTTCTTCCTGTGCAAGAAGCACTCCGTTTTATTCCTCCTGGTATTGGCTGTTAGGAAGGTGTGAAGCAACTAGGAAGCAGAACTTAACAGAGGAAATACAATGTGCAAAATGTCCAACACAGACACGTACCGAAGCCAAAATCACATTTAGCATGTTCACTCGTGGGTGAAAGTACAAGACGCATGTTCAAGTAGAGGACCAATTAACACCTTGTACAGTCACTAAAACACACAGGGTGGAAGGCCACGTTGTCAGGAGGACTGGAACACTGGCAGGATGTCTGTCTGCCAGAGACGCTCCAACACTCAGCAGAGTTTCCCTGGTGACACGTCTGAGAGCTGCCGCTGCTGCCGCTGGGCCTCTGTTGGCCGTTAGGGCGTCTCAATAATCACTTTTCTCTTCACATCACTGTGTTATTTGAACCAGTTCATCTCCAACATGATAAAAGCACCCCAAAAAATTTCAGCAAAATCCGTCAACGTTTGACCCCTCCCTACCCCAAAGTATGAAGGGTCCATCAAAAAATGTCCAAAAATGCTGTTTTTAAGTGCATTACCACGCTTAATGGATATTAAAGTGCCTAAAGCAGGGCTGTCAAACATGCGGCCCAGGGGCCCAAATGTGTCCCACCAAAGGGTCCAGTCCGACCCCTGGGATGTTTTTGCCAAGTGCGGAAATTCCACAGTCTTGAATTGAATTAAGCAAAAAAAAAAAAAATTAGCTTGAATTAAGGAAAAAATCTTGCATTAAGCCAAAAAAAATCTTCAATTAAGTAAAAAAAATCTTCAGTTAAGCCAAAAAAAATCTCAAATTTAGCAAAAAATCTTGAATTAAGCCAAAAAAAAAATTCAATTACATAAAAAAAAACCTTGAATTAAGCCAAAAAAAATTCAACTACGTAAAAAAACAAAAACAAAAAAAAAACCTTGAATTAAGCCAAAAAAATCTAGTATTAACAACTTCATTTTTTTCTTTGTTTTAGTGCAAAAAATCACATTAAATTGTGAAACTCTTTCCATTTCCAAACTCTCCTGTACCAATAAAATGTGACTAACCTGAACAAATGTGTCCAACCTGAAATGTCTGTATTAAATTCAGTCCAGTTTGAACTCTTTTCTTCCTGTTCCTCAGTGTTTAGTGTCTTTGGAGATCTGATCCAGAATGCACATGGACTAATGAGAAGTGGACGAAGAAGACTGAGAAAATTACACTAAATTTTCTTACGTTTTTTAATTTAAGTTCCAGTTTTTTCAGTTTTTTTTTTTTTTTTTTGGATAGTTTATAAAAGGAAGTATTTTCATAATGTAATGTTTTGGGGGTTTTTTCACACTAAAACAAAGACATAAATTTGGAGTTGTCATTATTTCTAGGTTCTTCTGTTCATATTTTTCTAGTTGGGCCCACTGCAGATCAAATTGAGCTGAATATGGAACTGAACTAACATGAGTTTGACAGCCCTGGTCTAAAGTACAGACATCCATACTGCGTCACATGTGGGACCTGACTGAGTCTGGTGTGGTACTGAGTCTGTTTGACAAAGAAGGACCAACAGAAACCACCGCAGACATGGAAACACAACTGCAGCACAGACAAATGAGGGCTGTCGTCTGAGCTGATACAGTGGTGCAGAGGATAGACCTGGACCCACAGACAGGAGGACCTGGGCTAGGGTTAGGGTTAGGGTTAGGGTTAGGGTTAGGGTTAGGGTTAGATGGTGCAGAAGATAGACCCGGAACCACAGACAGGAGGACCTGGGCTAGGGTTAGGGTTAGGTGGTGCAGAGGATAGACCCGGAACCACAGACAGGAGGACCTGGGCTAGGGTTAGGGTTAGGGTTAGATGGTGCAGAAGATAGACCCGGAACCACAGACAGGAGGACCTGGGCTAGGGTTAGGGTTAGGGTTAGGTGGTGCAGAGGATAGACCCGGAACCACAGACAGGAGGACCTGGGCTAGGGTTAGGGTTAGGGTTAGGTGGTGCAGAGGATAGACCCAGAACCACAGACAGGAGGACCTGGGTTAGGGTTAGGGTTAGGTGGTGCAGAGGATAGACCCAGAACCACAGACAGAAGGACCTGGGTTAGGGTTAGGGTTAGGTAGTACAGAGGATAGACCTGGACCCACAGACAGGAGGACCTGGGTTAGGGTTAGGTGGTGCAAAGGATAGACCTGGACCCACAGACAGGAGGACCTGGGTTAGGGTTAGGGTTAGGTGGTGCAGAGGATAGACCCAGAACCACAGACAGAAGGACCTGGGTTAGGGTTAGGGTTAGGTAGTACAGAGGATAGACCTGGACCCACAGACAGGAGGACCTGGGCTAGGGTTAGGGTTAGGGTTAGGGTTAGGGTTAGGGTTAGGGTTAGATGGTGCAGAAGATAGACCCGGAACCACAGACAGGAGGACCTGGGCTAGGGTTAGGGTTAGGTGGTGCAGAGGATAGACCCGGAACCACAGACAGGAGGACCTGGGCTAGGGTTAGGGTTAGGGTTAGGGTTAGATGGTGCAGAAGATAGACCCGGAACCACAGACAGGAGGACCTGGGCTAGGGTTAGGGTTAGGGTTAGGTGGTGCAGAGGATAGACCCGGAACCACAGACAGGAGGACCTGGGCTAGGGTTAGGGTTAGGGTTAGGTGGTGCAGAGGATAGACCCAGAACCACAGACAGGAGGACCTGGGTTAGGGTTAGGGTTAGGTGGTGCAGAGGATAGACCCAGAACCACAGACAGAAGGACCTGGGTTAGGGTTAGGGTTAGGTAGTACAGAGGATAGACCTGGACCCACAGACAGGAGGACCTGGGTTAGGGTTAGGTGGTGCAAAGGATAGACCTGGACCCACAGACAGGAGGACCTGGGTTAGGGTTAGGGTTAGGTGGTGCAGAGGATAGACCCAGAACCACAGACAGAAGGACCTGGGTTAGGGTTAGGGTTAGGTAGTACAGAGGATAGACCTGGACCCACAGACAGGAGGACCTGGGTTAGGGTTAGGTGGTGCAAAGGATAGACCTGGACCCACAGACAGGAGGACCTGGGTTAGGGTTAGGGTTAGGTGGTGCAGAGGATAGACCTGGACCCACAGACAGGAGGACCTGGGCTAGGGTTAGGGTTAGGGTTAGGGTTAGATGGTGCAGAAGATAGACCCGGAACCACAGACAGGAGGACCTGGGCTAGGGTTAGGGTTAGGTGGTGCAGAGGATAGACCTGGACCCACAGACAGGAGGACCTGGGTTAGGGCTAGGGTTAGGGTTAGGTGGTGCAGAGGATAGACCCGGAACCACAGACAGGAGGACCTGGGTTAGGGCTAGGGTTAGGGTTAGGTGGTGCAGAAGATAGACCCGGAACCACAGACAGGAGGACCTGGGTTAGGGTTAGGGTTAGGTAGTGCAGAGGATAGACCCAGAACCACAGACAGAAGGACCTGGGTTAGGGTTAGGGTTAGGTGGTGCAGAGGATAGACCCAGAACCACAGACAGAAGGACCTGGGCTAGGGTTAGGGTTAGGTGGTGCAGAAGATAGACCCGGAACCACAGACAGAAGGACCTGGGTTAGGGTTAGGGTTAGGTAGTGCAGAGGATAGACCCAGAACCACAGACAGAAGGACCTGGGTTAGGGTTAGGGTTAGGTGGTGCAGAGGATAGACCCGGAACCACAGACAGAAGGACCTGGGTTAGGGTTAGGGTTAGGTAGTGCAGAGGATAGACCTGGACCCACAGACAGGAGGACCTGGGTTAGGGTTAGGTGGTGCAAAGGATAGACCTGGACCCACAGACAGGAGGACCTGGGTTAGGGTTAGGTGGTGCAAAGGATAGACCTGGACCCACAGACAGGAGGACCTGGGCTAGGGTTAGGGTTAGGGTTAGGGTTAGGGTTAGGGTTAGATGGTGCAGAAGATAGACCCGGAACCACAGACAGGAGGACCTGGGTTAGGGCTAGGGTTAGGGTTAGGTGGTGCAGAAGATAGACCCGGAACCACAGACAGGAGGACCTGGGCTAGGGTTAGGGTTAGGTGGTGCAGAGGATAGACCCGGAACCACAGACAGGAGGACCTGGGTTAGGGTTAGGGTTAGATGGTGCAGAGGATAGACCCGGAACCACAGACAGGAGGACCTGGGCTAGGGTTAGGGTTAGGTGGTGCAGAGGATAGACCCGGAACCACAGACAGGAGGACCTGGGTTAGGGTTAGGGTTAGGTGGTGCAGAGGATAGACCTGGAGCCTCACACACAGAAGGTTCCATTCCAACACCAGTTGATTCAGAAAATGAATGAATGAATGAATGAATGAATGAATGAATGAATGTGTGGGCGCTGTCTGTGGTTATGGCTGCTGCAGACAGGTGTTCAGGACATCCCAGATGACACCAGTGCAGCTGTGGATGGAGCCCACAGAGGGTCTGGTTCCCACAGAATCCAACTACCAGAGAAACTACAGAACACTGGTGTCAAACATGCGGCCCGGGGGCCAAATGTGGCCCACCAAAGGGTCCAGTCCGGCCCCTGGGATGAATTTGTGAAATGTAAAAATTACACTGAAGATATGAACAATCAAGGATGTTCAATTTATTTTAGGTCAATTTAATCTAAAGTGGGTCAGACCAGTAAAATACTATCAGAATAACCTACACATAATGAAAACCATATTCCCTCCTTTGTTTTAGTGTAAAAACAGTAAAATTACACAAATGTTTACATTTTACAGACTAGCCTTTTACAAAAAATGTGAATATCCTGAACACAAATGTCTGAAGTCTGTGGAATTGAACCAATCTTCTGCCTGTTACTAAATGTTTTGTGTATTTGTAGATCCACTGTGGTCTGTACGTTGTGATGCACATGTATAAGTGATAAAACTAAGACGTAATATTGTTAAAATTGCTTTTATTTTTCTTAAGAACTGTCAGGTTGTTCATATTTGTTCATGTTGTGTTCAAGTGCAGTTCGTACATGAAAACATTTTCGTTAAGGAATTTTGCTTTTTTCACTCAAAAACGTAGAGAAAACATTGGAGTTGACATTACTGATCAGTTCTTATCCTATTATTCATATTATTTTACTGCTCTGGTCCACTTCAGATCATATTAGGCTGCATGTGGAACTGAACTAACATGAGTTTGACAGCCCTGCTGTAGAGTCAGGAATATGTGAATAAAGTGTGAACTGCACATGTATAAAAGTCTGTCCAGGTGATCAGAACCATGTCATCATTAAAGTCTTCCTTAAATCTTGTATTTATCTTATTATTTCAGTGTTCAGCTCTATTTGTCTGGAACTCAAACCTGTATTTTGCTAAAAGGGGCTTTAGAAAATAGACGTTGTGTTCAACTAGATTTACTGTTCTGAACTTCTGTCTATTTCCAGTTTTTAGCCTAGAATTCAGTTATTTGATCTTAAAATCCCCTTATTTTCACTTCTATATCAGCTGATACAATAACCTATGAAGCTGATATTACAGGGACGCTGGACAATACCAGAAAAAGCCGTTTGTGGACACTTCAGACCTCAGTATCTGTGATTTTCTGGGTTAAAATGAGCGTTTTTGGTGTTTTTTGACGGGCCCTTCATACTCTGTGGTGGGGGGGTCAAACGTTGACGGATTTTGCTGAAATTTTTTTGGGGGGGCTATTATCATGTTGGAGATGAACTGGTTTAAATAGAACTGTGATCTGAAGACAAAAGTGATTTTTGAGATTAGGGATGGAACCATTACCAGTATAACGATAAATAGCAGTAAAATCACAGACAGGTAGTATTAGTGTTTAAATTCTAATTCTCATGATAACTGTGTTTGATTACTGCACTATTAGGGGAAAAAACCCTCTGGAAAGATCTGCTTTAATGTCAAATATTTGAGTATAGTTTGAATTTATTACAGTTTTATTTGTATACACCTAATATTTGAACCAATATTCACTTTTAAAGTCTGTGAAAAGGTTTGTTAAACATCTGTGTGTTATTTATGCAATAAATTATATAGATTTTTCAAACTGGATTTTATACTTTTTGTGTGTTTTTTGTCCTTTCATGTTTTTATAGTAGGTTAAAGTGGAAAAATAATAGACAGATGATCTAGATGAAGTTGTGCTGAAAAAACAGATCCAAACATGGGTATAGTAAACATTTGTTCCTATAGTATATAAAGGCCAAATCAAAAGGACTGAAAAACAGACAGAATAGACTCAGACCACTAAGGGTTAATATGTGAATGTTTCTGACACAGAAGGGACAGTGGGACTGGTATTTTATTTATTTATTTTTTTAAATACCACTTGGTTAAATTCTTTCAGTGTGTGTATTAGTACTGTTTGAACATTTTCAGCGCAATTTCAACAATAGAATGATAATAATGATAACTGATAATTTTGGTCACCATAACCGTGATATGACATTTTCCTGTGGTTCCATCCCTATTTGAGACGCCCGGTTGTCCGTCTGAGCTTTGAGTGAGGGTGTCCCCAGGGTGGGACTGCTGTGGTTCTGCTGTTCTGGGCTCAGACGTAGACTTTGACCTCACCGTGATCGCAGCCACTTGAGCGTCTTCTCTTCCCTCTCGTCGGTGCACCGCTGCCATGCAGCTGAGCTTGCGGCGGCCGTCGTCGCTCTGGTGCGGCTCCGGTCGTCGGGGCTGGACGGTGTGGGCTCTGAGTGGACGTCTGGAGGACGGCGTGTCGTCCGCGTCTCTGTGCGGTCGTTGTGCCTGAGTGGCATTCCTGTCTGTGAAGGAGAAACGGGCCTGCCATCAGGAATATATTTACCGAACAGAGTGGAATCTAATCTGTTTGCCATTTTGACCATATGTTGTAAAAACCCTCCAAATGTCCAAGGGAGAGACAAGCTGACAGATTTAAGTATTGTTGGAGCACAAGAAACAACAGCTTGTACACAGACAGCAGTCCAGGCTCCATTACAGCTGAAGTGGGCTCAAGTTCCACGGCCGCACCCCCCAACCCAAACGATCTGTACCTCAATGAATATGTATCCCCTGTAAGCCTGAAAAGAGCTAATTAAATACTTAATTCATCCATTAGTCACTGAATAATCAGCCCTCATTTGGCCTGGATCATGCAAATTACCTGCATTCTTGAAGGGCTTTGACAAGAACATTTCCCTAATCCTGGACTTTGGACCACACTTAGTCTGCATCATCTGCACAGTCCAAGCTGTCCCACTCACACTGTCAGGGTCTGAGCAGCTTTAGGCTTCTCCTACTCAGGCTGGAGCCATAACATGGAGCAGATGTCCCAGCAAGCAGGAGGATACATATAGTCTGAGTGAAAAGCACCACAAACTTCAGACAGAAATGAAAAACATGAGGAGAGCCAGTGGGAGGGAGTCTGTACATGAGAAGGAGGAGGAAATGAGAAGAGGCAGTGACTGGAAGAATAAAGACAAACCCCTGGACCCAGGGCTGGAATAGAAACCGTTTTAAACAGTAGACAGCTCTTAAAAACCTACTCTCACTCTAAGTCTACTTTTGTATTTAGAACTGGATAAAACAAATCTGGCTCTGGATGTCTGGAAAAGTTATTTTTTCACTTTTTATACAGTTCTTGAATATGTTATTTATCGAAATGTGTTAACCTTTACACTACTTTTGAAAAATTTGCCTTATTTTGCCCTATGTAGAAAATGTAGCTGTATTTCTCTTCCTATTATTTTAGCACTTATACGAGAATGAGATCATTAAACACATGCTAGGTACTCTGAGCACCAGCTCTGTTTGTCACTTGCTGTGGAATCAGAGAAACCACTACGAACTGAACTGTTCATTTACTGACCTGGAAATAAAACACACTCATTGGACTTCCTTGTTTCAATTTAACATAATTTCAACATTTTCTTTTTCAGTTCCATAACTGAATCATTTCTTGTTCAGTTTAATGTGGTTTGTAGACAGTTCCATCAGTCAGACTGTTGGTTAGGTCAGACTGAACTAACTGTCCAACAGGTGCACATGATGGCAGACAGAGCTGAAGGAACAGAAGGACCAATTTATGTGGAAATAACTGGACAATTTTTTTGATGTAAGCTGACAATGAGCTCCCCCTGTCTGAAAGACCAGCAGCCACCACTGTTTGACTTGTTGTTTGTTCAGTATTCATTGTCCTCCATGTAAATCCCAGCTGGACTGACTGTTCATATGCTGACCTTTAATCTACACCTGGATTTCCTGCCTCTGTCCACAATAAGAGACATTATACAGACTAAATGTCCTCTAACATTAATGTTTATTTGCAGTGTAGTATAGCAAACTATTACATGATCAAAAATAAATTAATTTTAGCAAAAAAAAAAAAAGTCTCCATTTTAAATGTCTGGGGTCGCCAGAAATTTGTGATGTTAAAATGGAGTCATGAGTGAAAACAGGTTGGAACCAGTGAGTGAGGCCGACTGAAGCATCAAGGGGATGATACATTCAGAATGGTCTGAACCTGAATTTGACTGCATTTAGACAAGGTGAAGGTAAACTCAGCTGTACACTGTAAAAAAAATCTGTAATTTAACAGAATTTTCACTGTTTATTTGACAGATTTTTCCTGTATTTTCAAGATACAGGAAAATATCAATGAAATGACAAAGACAGACTGTGATTTTACATGTCAAATGGAAAAGAACATGAAAAAACTGTGACTGTTAATAACCAAAAAATGTAATTTTTTTTTAAAAGATTTTTTTTCTTTTTTCACAGAAAAACACAGTTAAAATACATTTACAAATGTACTGAAATTTCACATTTTTTTTTCTATTTATGAGATTAAACTGTCAATTTAAAGTTTAATACTGTAAAAAAAAAACAAAAAAAAAAAAAAAACATAAAATTACTGACAATTAACGGTAACAGAAGTATTTGTTCTGTCAGTTGAACCAGACTTGTTTGTTAATTGACAAATATCTTGTGTAATTACAGGAGGTTTCACAACAAAAATGTTGAATAAATGTATTTTTGTGAATGTATAACATGTATAAGCCCTGATAAACTGTCCAAATACAGTTTTTATCAGTGGATTGGACAACTGAGTCTCACTGAAAATTATTTATATATATATATTTATAGGGAATTGGATTGTTTTAATACATGTAAATAATCTTTATTAAACATTAAAAAGTCAAAAAAAGGCAAAATCTCATGTAAAGTTAGGGCAAAAAACTGTATTTTAATTATTGAAAATTATCGTATTTTTATGAGATGGTTATTTTCTGTTATTTTACAGTATTTTTTCCGCACCCCAGCTGCTGGAATAGTACCGTTTTTATTTTACTTTTTTTTTGTTTTTTTTTCCAGTGTAGAGTTCGTAGCTCCTTATGTCTCCTGCTGAACTCAGCTGCCAGAGAACACTCATGGGTTTCCCTTCTCTCATTTTTTTTTTTTCCTCCAGTATCACTCTTATTCCTCAGACTTTTCCCCCTCTTATCACAGAGGCAGTGGGTGGACTGCCACTCACCTGAGCAGATAGTGTCTGGATACTCTGCCCCCCCCCCCCCCCCCCCCCCAGCTGCTCTGTTCACCATGACATACTGTCCCGACAGGACTCCACTGAAAGCAATTAAATGCATTGTATGTTTAAATGGCACCGCAGAGGAACCAGTTCAGTGGGTAAGAGAGAGACGAGGCTTTGGAGGCAGTGGTGACAGTAGGAGACAGAGGAAGCAGAGCAGAGTGTGTTTGTCCAGCTCCAACAGCTGAGCACTGACTGGAACAGTTCAGAGGAGAAGAATGGAGTACATGTCTACAGCGAATTTACAGGCACCCAAAGCACTTTTACATTAAAAAAAACAAAAAAAAAACATTTAATTTCCACCACTGCATTGTTTTAGATAAATATAAATGTCTTAATTATAATAATTTTGTGAATTTTAAAAACGTGTGCCTGATATTTAAAGTCTTGTGTGGACTGGCCCCTCCTCCCTTGACAATTTTTTTTGCACATTCTTTTTATTGAACATTTTCAAAATGATCCAGTCCAGTTCAGTGCATACAGGTTGTATGAAATGTAAAGCAGATCCTAAATCTGTCCACAGCCATGATCTCATAAGTCCATATTTAGTCTGTTTCAGGTCGTTGCAGTGTGAGTTCACACATATTCCAACACTTTTCCACACTCTGCTGTACAGGAGTCCTGCTGAGCGTTCATATAAACTCTTAGTCTTTCCAGATAAATACAGTCAGATCTCACAGACTTCCACAGATGGACTGAAGGAGGTTCTTCTCCACCCCATTTGGTCAGAACAGCCTTTGGACCCACATGAACACAAACTGAACAGCAGACTGATGTCAGGGACACGTCCACATAACCCCAGTCGTGCATCAGTCTGTCCTGCTGTTTGATGACCACTGTGAGCTGAACACATCTGCTTTAATCAAACTGTTGGATCTGCTCACATTCACACACACACTGAAGTCTGCTCCGAAAACACTGGGACATGTGGGGCAGTTTGGACAGGCCCCTGCTGGAGATTTACTGTCCATATATGGACATATAGAGACATTTTGTAAACTAGAATATTGCATTTCTCTAAATCTGTTACATGTGGATATTTTTGAAGGTACAGTCAGATTTCCTCCCATACGTCAGGATCTGTGGTTGTTTTCAGCTGAGTCTCCCATGGTTTCCACTAGAAGGAGAACTTATCAGTGTTCAAATGCTTCCCTTGACAGATTTTATCCCATCCTGCTCTGTCAGTGGGAGGGGCCACGCAGGTGCACTACTGTTGGACAAACTCAGCTGTCAGTCACTGGAACTGAATACTGGACCAGTTTAGCGCTGAACAGAACAGACTCTGTCATCGTCCTCCTTCAGATCCCAGCTGAAACACTGGATGAAGGAAAACCAAACCTGGTTCTGTCAGTCGATCGTCCTCACTGTTTGGTTCTGTGGGTTCTAGGATGTTCTGTCTTATTGTCAGCTGTCTTTGCTGTCACCTGCCTCAGGACTACAGATGGAAGTGAGCATGCTGCTACAGTCTGACAGATTTACAGCTGACGGTTTAGTTAGTTCTGTAAGCACACTATTTAGTTTCACTTAGCTGTCATTTTTTTCTTTTGATTTTTTTATTTATTTCAGTTAATGAAAATGTTTTTACAGTTCTAGTTTTGGTCTTTTCATTAGTTTTCGTTAATGATAATAACCTTGGTCTATAATGTTTGTTCTTTTACAACTGTGGTGTTTTCTAGACCTGTCACACATACGTCATATCATTAGAAACAATCCCCTACTTGTGATAACTGTGTGTGTGTGTGTGTGTGTGTGTGTGTGTGTGTGTGTGTGTTTCAGTTTTAGTCCACGTTGGAGGACAAATTTAGGGATATGTAATAGCTGACTGGTGATGGCTTGTCTAATTGAGGAAAAAATTAGTTTCCCCAGTGTCTGTGCCTGGACCACACACACACACACACACACACACACACACACACACACACACACACACACACAGAAAATACAAACAGGACTGTGGCTAGCCACCAGAGACGTTTGTGCAAGCTCAATTAGGCTGAAAATGGAGTGGTTGAGTGGTGCAGCCAACAGACAGAATGTGAAATGGACCTGGTGGAGCTGACGGAGGTGGGTGGGCACGCTCAGCGCCCCAAGAGGAAGCCACTAATTACCCTGTGATGGAGACTGGACATGTGTTTAGACAAACACTGAAGTATGGGCAGGGGTAACATGAACCATGTGGCTGATGAACGTGGAGCTCATGAGTGTGTGAGCTCATAAACACATGGACGTGTGTGTGCTGGGGGTTACGGGGCTGACCGTTGAGCTGCAGGAGGTTTCTTGGCGACAGGCTTCCCCCTTTGAATCCACCGACGATCTCTCGTGGTATGATGACGTGAGAATGGGGCTGCGTCGCATGCACACTCCTCCTTCTGCTGGGATCTACTGGGACACCTGGAGGAAGGACAGACAGGTTGGATTTGGACACGACATTTGAACAGGAGAATGTAAAGCAGGATATTAACCCTTTCATGCACACTGGGCACTCCAGTGGTCAGCCCAGTGGTCAGCCCAGTGGTCAGTCCAGTGGTCAGTCCAGTGGTCAGTCCAGTGGTCAGTTCTTCTCCAGCTGTTCTCTTGTATATTCATGGGTTTGGTTGTTTCAGTTCCAGATCAGCCAACACAGTGGACACTAATGCACCATCCCATAATAATACACTGACATTCAGACCAGTACTGGAACTGTACTGTTCTTTTATCTAAATCAATTGCTAATTGTTATTAGACTGTAATTAACAGAGGTTTTTTTTTTTTTTTTTGCATATTATCTGAGTGAGTAATAACTAGTATTATAGTTGGTTCAAATGTGAGAAAACCTCAGATTAGCAGCAGTAACCTCCTGAGACCCAGGAAAATGAACATTTGAGCTTTTTTCCATGAAACAATTGTCTTGATTGGAAACTGCATAATGCAACAGTTTTTTTGTTTTTTTTTTTCAAATACATTTTATTGATTGATTGATTGATTTTTATTTTTTTTTTAATGGAATGTCCTTTGCAATGGACAGCATTTTTTTTAAGTGAAACTGTGACACTTTTGTCTCCTACAGAGGACAAATATGCCCTGCTGGGTCTCAGAAGGATAAAAATGTTTTTATTTCATAGTTTTCACACAGTATGTCAGTAAATGCATGTTTCTGAGCTTCAAAAATTAAACCCATGGTGTTCAGCTGAGTGGACATTTTTGGAACTCCATGAAAAATAGGTTCATAATAGAAAAAAAATCAGTCACATTGTTGTTTTCATGCCTAAAGAGGAATAAAAACACTCAGGAAAAAAAATCTTGATTCAGGTTGTCATATTTCATGCATGAAAGGGTTAAACTATAACGGTAGTCAGGGCGTCTTCTTTTCCCTAAACCTTGCGTTACAGTTCATGGAACCTGGCCTGAGGCCTGGGCTTTGGGTCATGACAGGAGGAACAAGGCCTCATATATGTAACAGGGCCCATGCATCACATCCAGCCCAGCCTAAAAACCACACTGGTTCAAACACTGCTCACATGTACAGCTGCCCTTTAAATGCCTCATCAGTGACCCAGTGAGCTTCAGGAATTATCCAGGTTCAGTGGAAACATTACACCACTATTAAAATCTAACTCTGTGAAAAACACACCCTTTATTTTTTTCCTTTCTTCCATAAATATTGAAGTGTCCAGCTTGTGCCTTCAAACTTGAGCCGCTGCCACCTCTTACAACAACCGGCCAACTGAAATCTGAAGCCACATTCAGCCAGTTTGCCAAAAAAAAGATCCCTTTAAACAAATACTCTCTTTGAAGTCCCATAAGACACAGTAATTTTTCATCGTGGACGGTGCCAGAGTGACCATAATTCAGGTTAAAGCTTGAAATGTCCAGTGGGATCAGTAAATGGAGATAAGCCTATAGTGGATAATTACTGACCTGAAATAGACAGAGAGGGATCCACACAAAAGGAAAGGCTGGTGATGACATGTTGGCTTTTGTTTATTTGGTTCAATGCTGACAATCACACTAGAAAATTCAACATAACGCTGTATAAAGCTGACATATAGCTGACTTACTAACCCACACAGACAAGACTGAATGAGACTTTTCAGTTGTGTAACTGTAAATAGTTGGATTAAATGGGGAAGATAAAACACCCCATGTGCAAACTGAAAGTGAACTTTATTTAAGTCCAGACACTGAAGACAGAACAAACTGGAGCAGACACACTGGCTGTCAGGGATTCCAAATCCATTCATATTTTTGTCCAGTGGCCTGGTACAAATAAACTCTGAGTTTTTTCATTTTTATTTTTTTATTTTTTTCAGTGTTGAGTCTGTCACAAACTCACATTGCCACCGATGTGAATATTTTGATGCAAAATACTAATAGGCAAGCATTTATTTGTACTACTGCTGGTATGTAAAAGCTGCATGACTACACTGTAAAAAAAAAAAAAAACTGTAAAAAAAAATGGTATTATTCCAGCAGCTGGGGCACCAAAAAAATACTGTTAAATAACAGAAAATAACCATCTCATCAAAATACGGTAATTTTCAATAATTAAAATACAGTGTTTTTTTGCCGTAACTTTACATGAGATATTGCTTTTTTTTTTACTTTTTAATGTTTAATAAAGAATATTTACATGTATTAAAACAATCCAATTCCCTATAAATATATATATAAATAATTTTCAGTGAGACTCAGTTGTCCAATCCACTGATAAAAACTGTATTTGGACAGTTTATCAGTGCTTATACATGTTCTACATTCACAAAAATACATTTATTCAACATTTTTGTTGTGAAACCTCCTGTAATTACACAAGATATTTGTCAGTTAACAAACAAGTCTGGTTCAACTGACAGAACAAATACTTCTGTTACCGTTAACTGTCAGTAATTTTATCTGTTTTTTTTTTTTTTTTTTTTTTACAGTATTAAACTTTAAATGAACAGTTTAATCTCACAAATAGAAAAGAAATATTTGTGAAATTATGATACATTTGCAAATGTATTTTAACTGCATTTTTCTGTGAAAAAAAGAAAAACTTTCTTTTAAAAAATGGAAATTTTGTGGTTATTCACAGTTACACTTTTTTTGTGTTATTTTCCATTTGACATGTAAAATCTAGTGCTGGGCAGTGATTAAAATTTTTAATTGCAATTAATCATGTGGATTTCTGCAATTAATCGCAATTAATCGCATAGCTGGGGGGGGGGGGTTGTCGGCATCACCAGCGTGTATTTCCTTTCAGTGATATTTCAGACTGCAGTACTCCACTGATAAAAAATAATTGCACATGTCAGTGCTTCCAAACACCTGTGTCCCCCCCCCCCCCCACCATCTGAAGACATTTCAAATGAAAATGTCCATGGAACAGACCGCTACTGTTACACATGTTTATGTCCACACATGTTTAGCGACTTACAGGGGAAAACCAATTAAATCACTCAATCAATCAAATTTTATTTATATAGCGCCAGATCACAAAAAAGTTATCTCTTGACATTTTATATATAGAGTTGGTCAAAACCAGACTCTAAGTCAATTTACAGAAACCCAACAGAATCCTCCTGGAGCAAACACTTGTGACTGGTGACAGTGGTGAGGAAAAACTTCCCTTTAACAGCAGAAACCTGGAGCAGACCCAGACTCCTGGAGGATGGACGAGTGACTGGACCAGCTGGGGTTAAAGAGAGAGAGTAGAGAAGGGGAAAAAGAGAGAGCGATAGAGATAGAGACTGGGGGAGAAGGGGGGAGTAGGGGGAGACACATGGAGGCGGTTGAGGATAAGTGAGTGGTGATGATGAGGGCAGGGGAGAGGCAGGACCACCGCAGCAGGTCCAGAGATAATCGTGAAAGAATCTGTGGTTATCCTGGAAAAACCTTATTAGAATATTTAAAATGGAATGTTTGAAAGTGTTAGGATAGGAGGTGCTCTCGGAAGAGCTGGGTCTTCAGGAGCTTCTTGAAGATAGGCAGGGATGACTCTGTTCTTGTAGCACTTGGTAGAGCGTTCCACCAACGTGGAACGACCCATGAAAAGAGCCTGGATTGTCTTGTACAAGGTCTGGGGACCACCAGACTACGTTCCCCAGACGAGCGGAGTGGTCGTGGGGCGACATAAGCTTTTATTAGTGCACCTAAGTAGACAGGAGCAGACCCACGGAGAATTTTGTAGGCTAGGATTAAAGATTTGAATTTGATGTGGGCAGCTATGGGTAGACCAGTGGAACTCTATGAGTAAGGGGGTGACATGTGCCCTTTTAGGGTGAGTAAGGGGGTGACATGTGCCCTTTTAGGGTGAGTAAGGGGGTGACATGTGCCCTTTTAGGGTGAGTAAGGGGGTGACATGTGCCCTTTTAGGCTGATTGAAGACCAGACGCGCTGCTGCATTCTGGACCATCTGTAGTGGTTGGACAACACAAGCTGGGAGGCCCGTTAGAAGAGCACTGCAGTAGTCAAGACGGGAGATAACCATAGTCTGCACCAGGAGCTGGGTGGAGATAACCATAGTCTGCACCAGGAGCTGGGTGGAGATAACCATAGTCTGCACCAGGAGCTGGGTGGAGATAACCATAGTCTGCACCAGGAGCTGGGTGGAGATAACCATAGTCTGCACCAGGAGCTGGGTGGAGATAACCATAGTCTGCACCAGGAGCTGGGTGGCCTGTTCGGTTAGGTATGGCCTGATCTTTCTTAGGTTGAACAGAGTGAAACGGCATGATCGGGTGACAGAGGCAACGTGATCCGTGAAGGTCAACTGATTATCAATCATGACTCCCAAGTTACGTACTACACTGGTAGGAGCCAGAGGTATGGAGTCAATAGTGATGGAGATGTCCAGCTGTATGGTTGGCTTAGCTGGGAAGACCAGCAGTTCAGTTTTGGACAGGTTCAGCTGAAGGTGATGGGCTTTCATCCATGCAGATCTGTCAGAGAGACAATCTGAGATCCGCACTGAGACTGTGGAGTCATCAGGTGGGAATGACAGATAGAACTGGGTATCATCAGCATAGCAATGATATGAGAAGCCGTGTGAGTGGATGATCTGACCCAGTGAGGTGGTGTATATGGCAAAAAGGAGGGGGCCCAACACAGAGCCTTGGGGGACCCCCGTGGTGAGGCGGTGAACTGCTGATGTGTGCCCTAGCCAGGACACACTGAAGGACCGACCAGTAAGGTAAGATTGAAACCAGGAGTGGGCGTGGCCTGTGATGCCCATGTTCCAGAGTATGGATAACAGGATATCATGATTGACAGTGTCAGATGCTGCTGATAAGTCCAGTAGAATGAGTACTGAAGACTTGGCTGCTGCTCTAGCCTCTTTCAAGGCTTCTGTCACAGACAACAGAGCCGTTTCAGTGGAGTGGCCGATTTTGAAGCCAGATTGGTTGATGTCAAGGAGGTTATTTTGGGAGAGGAATTCTGTGACCTGTTTGAAAACTGCCCTTTCAATGATCTTAGAAAGGTATGGGAGGAGTGAGACTGGTGGATAATTCTCCACTTGAGTGGGGGTGAGGGAAGGTTTTTTGAGTAGTGGTGTTACCTGCGCTTGTTTAAATACTGTAGGAAATGTTCCTGATGTCAGTGAAGCATTAATCACATGTGTGATTGGTGCTGTGATAGTAGGGGCAACAGACTGTAAGAGGTTGGATGGAATAGGGTCCAACAGGCATGTTGTAGGACGGCTAGAGGAAAGGAGTTTAGACACCTCGTTCTCTGTGAGGGGAGTAAATGAGGGGAATGACGCAGTTGGGCTTTTATCAGTTGAGTTAGTAGTACCCATAGTCAGGGGAGAGGAAGCAGTGTGGGATGAGGATGATGTTGAAGAAGGAGGCGTGCAGTCTATGGGTGGATCAGTGAACTGACTGCTGATAGTAGACACTTTATTTATGAAAAATGAAGCAAAATTGTCTGCTGTCAGATTAGTAGTGGGCGGTGGAGGTGGGGGGTTGAGTAGTGTTTTAAAGGTTGAGAATAGTTTCTTGTTGTCGGTGGCAGAATGAATTTTGTTATTATAGTAAACCTTCTTCGCAGCAGTGACACTGGATGAGAAGGATACCAATAGTGACTGGAATGTGATCAGGTCAGAAGAGCTTTTTGTTTTGTGCCATTTAATGTGTATAATATGTGATGTTCAGCTGTTCAAAGTAAACAAAGGGGGCCCTCTAGTGGTGGGAATAAGTGTCACTAACGTATGTTTTGTCCTTGCGGTGTTCCCGTAGTCATTTCAGACATAAGAAGGAACTAACAGACACGTTTCTTTCACTCTGTTTGTATGGCCCCAAAAACGTTTGTCTGTGAGTATTTTCTGTTCAGTTGTCAGAATGAATAGTATCAAATATCTCTGATGTGAACCTTTGTTTCTGGATAAAAAGACGTTGTAAATCTTAAATTAATCTGTAAATGCTAATCGTTAGCGTGTCTATGGATTTTTCCATTCAAGTTAGCATCGAGCTAATCACATGGTAAATAAGTAAAGGTTAGTTCAAAGGCTGGCATATTAAACACAACCAATGAATTTACATAAACTTAACATGAGCCTGCATAAAGAATTAGCAACCCATCTGTGACTGCTAGCATAAACGAATTAGCTTAAACATGTTAATAACACATTGTAATAAACACATCCAAAAGAACATCATAAACATGTTTCTAACGGCATGTTTGCATGTGAAATTATTTAGCAAACAACAGAATGATTGATACATACAGGCGCTGAACTGCAGGAGTTCCACACAGTTTGATTCAGCTTTACTCGAAAAGTTCGCTGGCTTTTCTCCTCTCAGCTACACCGGCACCGGTGTCCTGTCGAGCCACCCTACCTGTCGAGTTGAGGTACCTAGCGCTACTGAGCATGTGCATGCATGTGCATGACTCCCAAGCGTTTTCACCGTTTAAATACCCATCGATATAAGCTACTCCATCCACAAGTGGAGTTGACTTCGACGCTGGCGCTGTTAGTGAGTAGTAGTTTGAAAGTATATTTCTTTTATAGTGCCATTTCACAAGTAACCATGTTTCCAATTAATTACATGTGCACGAAAGATTGATGTACAATATTGACGTTACATGATAATAGCGTAAGGAAGTTGACATTAGCACATATTAGCATTAAATATGTTGGGTCACCTGGGTATTAATGGCGTTTACATTATTAAATGGTAGCCTACCATTTGAGTGACAGAATCTATGATAACTATTCCTATGACTACCCACACTTGTGTGAATTAAGTTATGATTCCATACACGTGACGAGTAAGCTAGGTTTGGAAAGCTATATTTAATCAATGTTATAAGCCTGTATAAATATGTTACCTGTAGTGGGAGCTTTATTTGATAGAAGTTATGAGCCTGTTGAAATGAGCTTACTCTACCCATATTCATACAAATAAGTAAATAATGGTGTTTTTCTACAGTTGAAGCATTATTTCATTTTCAAATAAGTGTGTCGAAATCTAAGGTAGCGTGTTTTGACGGGGTAGCGTCAATCGATAGACGTCACTGTCAAAGTAAGCTACCGGTAGCTTACTTCGACGGAGCAGCTCAACTTGACAGAACACCGGCGTTTGGTTCTGAAGTGCATGTGGAGCACCAAAATAAAAGCATGAGTTTCAAAATAAGAGTCCGTATGTATAAATGAACTAAGACTTGCTTGAAAGGCAGAACGGCATTAACAGGAGATTTAAAAAATTGTTGGCGTTATTTAATGAACGCGTTAACGCAGTAATAACACGTTAACTTGCCCAGCCCTAGTAAAATCACAGTCTGTTTTTGTCATTTCATTGATATTTTCCTGTATCTGAAAAATACAGGAAAACTCTGTCAAATAAACAGTGAAAATTCTGTTCAATTACAGATTTTTTTTTCTTACAGTGTCCACTTCAGACATCTTCTAGTTTCAGTGGTTAACATGTGACCAAAACCCACCCTACATGCCATCAGCTCAAATGGAAGCCTAAACATGACATGGTTGCTGGTTTAATGTGAAGGCTGAAATCTGCTCCCCTCCAGCTTTGTGAGAAACTGTCACCACCTTCGACACAACAGTTCCACATGAACCCTTTCATGCATAGCGGTCACTACAGTGGACAGCTATTCAAATCTGTTTCACTTGTTCCATTGGAAGATTTTTTTTTTACTTAATTCAAGATTTTTTTGCTTAATTCAAACAAAAAAATCTGCCAATGGAACAAGTGAAAATGATCTTGGTAAGAGTTCTTGAAATAACATTTTGCAGATCTATTGTCTGTAAATCAGTTCTTCTATCTCACTGAAAAGTTCCTCTTTAGGTGATTCTGTCTGATTTTAGGTGTTATAAGATATTTGGACTAGAAATGAGACAAATACACTCGGTCAGATTTAGGTTTTTGAAGTGAGGTGCACCATCCCATACACTGACATTCAGACCAGTACTGGAACTTTGCTGTTCTTGATAAATCTGATCTACACTAACATGTTTGAGTGGAAATCAAATGACAATTGTTATTAGACTGTAATTAACAGTTCGTTTGTTTGGTTTTTTACAATAACTTTTTTTTTTTTTTTACATACTATCTGACTAATAACTAGTATTATAGTATGTTAAAATGTAAGAAAACACATTCAAAATGTTTTTTGTCAAAGTTTTCACACTGTATGCCAGTAAATGCATGGGTTTTTTTGCTTCAAAAATTAAATGTGTGATATCTGGCTGAGTGGATATTTTTGTAACTCCATGAAAAATAGGTTCATAAAAAATTGTCAATCATGTTGTTTTTTTCATGCCTACAGAGGAATACAAATACTCAGGTAAAAAAATCTTGATTAAGGTTCTTATAATTCATGCATAAAGGGTTAATTTCAGGCTCACAGCCGAACCAAACTGTGTCGCTTCTTAACTGAAGTTTCAAAAGTTTCCAGAGAGGCTGTGTCCTACCTCACCCTGCACATTTTTCATATAAAATATGAGTGGTGTAATTAAGTGGCTTTTCTGTCCAGATCTGACACCTCTGTAAGCTTTGGAGGAGCTTCAAAAGGAGAGGCAAAAAAACCCTCCAAATATTTAAGAGGCAAACTCTTTCATCCAACAGCTGATAATGGGCGACAGCTAAATGAGTAATGGAGAGCTGCTGTTGCCATGCAAACAGACCCCGACAGCAGAGTGGTGCAGATTAATGGCTGAGGTGTCTGCTGTCCCAAAGCATCCCACTGATCATCCATCATCCTTCCCCTGGACACACAGCTCACTCCAATGGATCTGTTCCAGTTCCAGTTCCCAAATATGACTGGGAAGACCTTCCTTCTTCCATCACAGAAACATCTGTGATCAATAACAAAGCTTTAGGAATCCCATTCCCACTACCGTAGTATGGTGTAAAGAACGCTCTGTGGAGAAACCCAAGGATGACACTCTGATCCTCTGCATGGCTTTAACCCTTTCATGCACACTGGTCACTCCAGTGGTCAGTCCAGTGGACAGTTCTTCTCCAGCTGTTCTCTTGTATATTCATGGGTTTGGTTGTTTCAGTTCCATACCAGCCAACACAGTGGACACTAATGCACCATCCCATAATAATACACAGACATTCCTTTAACTTTCTCGTTCTTTTATCTAAATCAATTACTAATTGTTATTAGACTGTAATTAACAGAGTTTTTTTTTTTTTTTTTTGCATATTATCTGAGTGAGTAATAACTAGTATTATAGTTTGTTCAAATGAGAGAAAACATCAGATTAGCAGCATTAACCTCCTGAGACCCAGGAAAGTGAAGATTTTAGTTTTATTCCATTAAACAATTGTCTTGATTGGAAAGTACATAATGGAGGTTTTTTTTTGTTTGTTTGTGTTTTTTTCCCAGATCCATTTAAAAAAAAAAAAAAAATCATTTTTATTTATTTATTTTTTTTTTAAAGGAATGTCCTTTCAAATGGACAGCAAGTAAAACTGTCACACTTTTGTCCCCTACAGAGGACAAAAATGCATTGCTGGGTCTCAGGAGGGTAAACATGTTTTTAATCATAGTTTTCACACAGTATGTCAGTAAATACATGTTTCTGAGCTTCAAAAATTAAACCCATGGTGTTCAGCTGAGTGGACATTTTTGTAACTCCATGAAAAATAGGTTCATTTAAAAAAAATAAATAAAAAAAATCAATTACATTGTTTTTTTTCTTGCCTAAAGAGGAATAAAAACACTCAGGAAAAAAAATCTTGATTAAGGTCCTCATAACTCATGCATGAAAGGGTTAATTAATCCTCTATCACTAGAGCCGTCATCAGGCTCATCAGATTCTAGCGGCTGTAGTGCTAATGCAGGTGGATGTGGTGGAGGTCTTACTCTTGGTCACACTGTCCATCCCTAACTGTCTGAATCAGCCTGAGCGACAGATTCAAACAACCATGTTTAGGAAGCCTTCTAATCCACTGAAATGCCCCTGGGGATACACTTCTAAGAAAAATCTTATAAAATGACATTTTTGAAGAATTCTCCTTTTAAGTTAAATCTAGATCCTGGTAAATTTTAAGTTATTCACAAAGCGTCTAAACCATTAAGAGAGCTCCTAAAGGTGAAAAAGTGTTAAGAGGAGGGAGGAGGATGGTAAGAGGCTTAAGGATTTCTTAAGCAAAGCAGAAAATGATGGAAAGACAAAAGAGGTGGAAGAATATCCTCCACATGCTGAATGACAGTGAGTTAATGAAACGCTCCAGATTAGATGGTGCAGGGATAATGTTTGTGGCTGATCTCATTAGAGATGCGCTCACGTCGCCGTCCCATCACAATAATACCAGACATGAATGGGAGCGGTACAATGAGATATTAGGCAGCTGGAAAAATGGAGCAGTGGAGCAGTGTTCCCTCCATCCATCCATCCATCCATCCATCCATCCATCCATCCATCCATGTCAAGCCTGCAACCAGACGTTAGTCTGGTTTTGTCTGTCTTTCATGTTGTTTGTCACTTCCTGTTTTATTTTGTTAATTTTCCCTCATGTGTCTTGTCTGTCGTCTTTACTTCCCTTTCCTTATCGTGTTCACCTTTCCCCTGATTACCCGACTCCGCCCTGATTTGTTCCACCTGTGTCTCGTTGTCTTCCCTCCCTTTTGTGTATTTAAGTCCTGTCCTTTCTCCCAGTCAGTTGCCAGTTTGTATTCTCCTGTAGATACTTACCAGCGTTCTGATCCTGTCTGTTTGTCTGCTTTCCTGTTTTTTGACCCGTTTTGCCATCTCGTTTTTGCCTTTTGCCTGCTCCCTGTCGGTTTTGTCTGCCTCTACCTGCCTTCCTGGTTTTGACCTCCTCGCCTGACTTTTTAGTACGTGAGTTTTTGTCTTTCCCTTATGTCCTGTTGCCCGGTTGATAGCTTTCCCATGTATGACCTGTTTCCGTCACTGACCTCCCTCTGCTTTTCCCTAGTCGGGGAACTGGCTCTTATTACCGAGCCGAGCCGAGGGTTCATGTCCTCAGTCCGGAGGACGGATCCGAGGAGGATTTCACCGACCACTGTCCTCAAGACCGTGTTACTCATTATCATTACCTACCTGTATGTACAATCAGTGACTAATAAATCCTGTGAACTTTATTTTCTGTCTCTGCATTCTGCATTTGGATTCAGTGCCCGTACTTGTTGCATTACAATCCATCCATCCATCCATCCATCCATCCATCCATCCATCTACAGAGTCAGCACACTAACAATTACAATTACAGCATTAGAATGGTATCCTATTGTGACACAGTATGTTTCACATTTTGGTTTCTACTGGACATTCAAATCTTGCAGATTGATTTGACTCTTACGAGGGCTGTTCAATAAGTTCATGGCCTCACCCAGAAATACTGGTTGTTCTAATACAGGATGTTACATTCTTTCGTGATGGGATAGTGACGCTTGAACATCGATGGACCAAGTGCATTGTGTAAATGGAGATTATGTTGAAAAATAAAATATAAATTATCAGTCTGTGTTGTTCTGTTCTGGGTGAGGCCATGAACTTATTGAACGGCCCTCGTAACTAGGGCTGTGTATTGTCATGAATCTGGCGATATGATACAAATCACAATACTAGGATCACAATACGATATATCACGATATATCATGATACTGTTAAAAAGGTAATTTTTTGTTTCTTTTTTTTTTATGATTATTTCCTTGAAGAATTGAATTACACTAGAAATCTGCACAAATACTAAACACATTTGTATTAGATCAGAACAGGATCTGTTGTTATACCACAACATTTTCTTGTGTTAAAACTTCAATTATGTTTCACAGACATTACATCTAACTAACTAACATTAGAATGTTATTTTTGTGCAATCCCAACAAAGGAACTAATATTATTTAATAAAAGAGTGTTAAATCATAAATAAATAAAAGAAAAACAAAAAAGAAAAACCAAAATCAACCTCCACAATATCTGCATTTTAATACATACCTAAAAATATCCATACAGTACTTTTTAATATTGATACAGTATTGTGAAATGAAATATTGTGATATATTGCAGAACCGATATATTCTTACACCCCTACTCTTAACACAGGCAGTGTTGGGATTAACGTGTTAAAATAGTAATGCATTGCAGTAACTGATTACTTTTTGCTGTAACACAGTAGTGTAAGGCATTACTAATCAGTTTTCAGTAATGTATTCCTCTGTCATTGTTCTATAGTACTTGTGTTACAACACACTTTTCACCCATAATTTAATTGCTCAATGAAAAAAACAAAGAAATAATAAAAAAAATAAAATAAAAAAAAAACAGCAAGAGCATGAGACCTTAATGAATCCAAAATGCATCTATAAAGTTCTATTTCCTGTTGGTGTTCAGCCAGTGGGTGAAGTTAGCAGAGGACAGTCCATTGTCCACATGGACGAGTAGTACTGATCGTATTAAATGGAGGATGAGTGTGTGACTTTGACTCGCTCTAAGATGTCAGATGAACATCATACATCATGAACCAAAATGAAGAAGTAATGTAATGTTACAAGTTGTTTTGCTTGAAGAGTCTTTTACTTGTTGCAAGCCTCAGTTGTTATATTCAGATTTCTATTTTGCATCTGTATTTGTATCTGTATTCTGTTTGTACTGAACAGTCAGTGAAAGGTCAGATTCTACGTAAAAGTGTCTGTTGTGCAGATTTGGTCACAGTGGTGAGGGCAAGTTGAGTTAATCTAGGTCATGAACTTAAAAGGGATTTTTTGTGGTCAAGAAATGCTAGCTTAATTGTGCAGGTGTTAAGCAAGACGCGCTTTCTGAAATTCTTTGTGCTTCAGCTACGCAGTTGGTTTGATTGACAGGTGTCCAGGGCGCTTGTTAAACTCAGGTGACCTTTCAAATATGGTTTTTCCTGGAATTAACCTACGTGGAGTGATTTGACGTATGTCAGTGACGTGCTTGTCTGCAACAATTGTTTCAATCTATCATATTGTACATGTGGAATAAATGTAACCAAATATGGGAATAACGATGGGAAGTCTTCTAAGACAGTCTTGTCAAGACAGTCAAGACAGTCAGTGCTAAAGGTTTGGAACAGGCTGTGCATGTAGCATGAGGCCATAAAGTGTCCCACAGACTAGAGCCATAAAGGGGCTGTGGTCTGTGGGACAGTCCCCTCTGACCTGGGACTAGCATATGAAGGTGTATGAATGTGTGTGAATGTTTGGTGGTGGTGGGAGGGGCCGTAGGCGTGAATTGTCAGCCACACTTCCGTCAGCCTGCCCCAGGACAGCTGTGGCTACAGGTGTAGTTTACCCCCACCAGAGGGGGAATGTGAGAGCCAATGAAGAACGGATCAATAATGTAAAGCACTCTGGGTGTCTAGAAAAACACTATATGAAAATCCAATCCATCATTATTATTATTATTATTATTATTATTATTATTATTATTATTATTATTATTATTCCAAACCCAGACTTAACCCCACCTTCCTGTTGGTGAAACAGCTTCTACCTGAACATTCTGAGTGTTTGTGGACAGGAGCTGCAGTGGAAGCCCAGCCCAGTGTGTGCACAGCAGAGTCCTAGTGAACTCAGTGCCAGGGGCTGAACTCCATCACATTTATCGACTACCTTGAGCAGTTGCATGACAATAACCCCACTCAGCTCCACCCCACCGGCCCGCCCCCTCTGCTCCGCTGGCACTTTCTGGAGGTTAAGGCCACAACAAAACCACTGATTTACCGGCCTCCAGAACAAATGGGAGCAAACACCCAGGGAGTTCTGAAGTCGTCTGCAGTATTCGATTTGTCCTGCCTCACCGTTCCAGGCCGCTGACCTTTCAGAATAAGCAGATTCCCTCTCACCTCAGGGCTGGAAGTCAGCTAGATAAAGTCAGGCCTTGAAGCACCACCAGCCAGAGCCTTTTAATGAGTGAGACAAGCTGCACGTCCATACCTGCAGGAAGTCACCCAGCTAAACTAATTGTGAGGTAAATTTCACTGATGTTTGGTTCCACTTGAGGCTGGATTGTGTGCACTCTCACTCCGTCTCTCCAGGGCTTATCAGACTGCTGCAGCTGAGGAGCACTGTGAGCTCTGGACAAGCTTCCAATCTGTCTGACTGTGCTCCAGCAGAATACATGCTTTCTGTTTGGAACTCAGTGTATGTATGTGTGTGTGTATGTGTGAGTGTGTGTGTGTGTGTGTGTGTGTGTGTGTGTGTGTGTGTGAGTGTGTGCGCATGTATGTTTGGACTGAGTAAAAAAAAAAAAACAACTCATACATATCGATGGCCAAAAAACAAAACCTCCTATCTGCAAATTTTTAGATTTGGAGTTTTCACATTAAATGTTGAGAACAAGGATGACTCCACATTTTCAGTCTATCTGCAGATAATCCCGCCCTTTCTTATGACATGAAGGTCACCTGACAACAACAACAAAGACCATCCTAGAATAAAACTAAACCATCAATCAATCACATTTATTTCTATAGCGCCAAATCATAACAAAAGTTCTCTCATGACACTTTACATATAAATTTGGTCAAAATCAGACTGAAGCCAATTTACAGAAACCAACAGAATCCACGTTCTTTTTGTTTCCTGACAAAAGGGATGTTTTCAGATAGGAGGTTTTGTATTTTGACCATCGATATATTGGACACAAGTGCAGCCCGATCACTTTCCCTTTTGTCAAATATGGGTCTTTTTTAGTGTTGGCAAAAAATAGCTAAATATTTGCAACACTGAGGCAAAGTGAATATTTAACCCTTTCATGCATGAATTATGAGAACATTAATTAAGATTTTTTTTTCTTTATTCCTCTTTAGACATTAAAAAAACAATGCAATTCTTCGGTTTTTTTTTTTATGAAGCTATTTTTCATGGAGTTCCAAAAATATCCACTCAGCTGGACACCATGTGTTTAATTTTTGAAGCACAGAAACATGTATTTACTGATCTACCGTGTGAAAACTATAAAATAAAAACATTAAATGCTGCAAATTTGAGGTTTTCTCACATTTTAACATCCACTACGAACAAAAAGTTAAGTATATTTTTAATTTTTGGGCTATTTTTTTCAGTTGGAATTCAAAAAACATTTTGTTTGTAGTCTACTCTAATACTAGTCATGACTCACTTCACAGACATAATATGCCAAAACAAAACAAAACAAAAAACAACTTTTGTTGTTAATTACAGTCTAATAACAATAACAAGGAAATGATTTCCACTCAAACATGTTAGATCAGGTTTATCTAGAACAGTACAGTTACAGTAATGTTATTAATGTCAGTGTATTATTATGGGATGGTGCATTAGTGTCCACTGTGTTGGCTGATCTGGAACTAAAACAACCAAAGCCATGAATATACAAGAGAACAGCTGGAGAAGAACTGACCACTGGAGTGACCAGTGGAGTGACCAGTGGAGTGACCACTGTGCATGAAAGGGTTAAGGAGCTGACTGTCTTTGGTAATAATACCCTCTGAACTAAACTGAACCATATGTTTGTTCCATCAAAGGCTGTTCCATAAACAGCTGGAGCTTTGGCTCATACTTATTTTAGTCCTGCTCTGTTTCAAAGTATTCAATAAGGCCATTGAAACTGCTTTAACTGATACTTTAGAAACTGATCAAAGTAACTTAGGAGAATTGGAAATGTGACATTCATAGTATTTTCATTTCATTTTTCATTTTATTCATTCATTCCAATCTAAATGACTGGAAAGGAGCAGGATGAAGAGCACTTCTAATACCTGCCCCTTCTTCCAACAGCTGCTTCCTTTAGATAAGTTGCCGTTACAGCTGTTACAGTAAAAACAGTTTACATGATAGTCAATACAAATAAAACAAATCCAACATCCATAAGTTCAGTTATTTCACTTCATGCTTTTATAAAGCTCCTCTATTCTTTCCTTATTCAACCTCTTAAACTGACAAATATTTGTGCAGCTCTTCTCTTCCACATTCTGACACCCACAACACAAACACACATTTTCTTCACATCAGTCCAGACTCTCTGCTGTTTCAAATTAAACCTCCTTCTATGTTCTTCATCCTGTCAAACTGAAACAAATAATCTGCACATTTGCAGCAGAAGTCCGTTTCTCACTCTAAACACAATCAACAATGTCCTTAATTCAGCTAACTCTGTACACTGAAACAATCCTGATTTAATGAACAACTCATTTGTATGTTCCCTGAAATTAGCATTAGACATTCATCTTTTTGTTCTTTTCTGTCATGAAAACAATGGCTTTGTGTTCCTCATGTATGTGTTGGCCCAAACTTCAATACAAGAACTCAAATACATTACAAGTATGTGACTTTCAAAGTTTTCCTGAGCTCTGCAAAGCCATGAGGCTGTTTGGACCACAAGTCAGGACTTCCAAGACCATGGAACCAGGTGTAGGAGGTCTGCACACCACGCACAGATAACTGGGACTGTGCCTGGGAAAGACGACTGACCACATCACAGCTTGTGGTGTTGTTGTGGCCACAGTGACACATGTTCCTCTCACATCCTCAGTGTTAACGGACTAAAAATTAGAACCTAGCACCCAGTGGTGGCCGGTGGGCGCAGTATGCAAGTCAGTTTTCAGATGCACTAGAACCACATATCACCACTAGCACATGCCAAAGCCAGTTTGAAAATATTCATTTAAATTAAAATAAAAGTAAACAGTATGTGTTTTCAGTCATTTATGTTCATATGTAAATTTCACCCGTCTATTCTTCAAACATGCCCTTGTCCCTGACGAGTGTCTTTGCACTGATAGTGTGGACAGCACATTTAGACCAGGGATGGAGGAAGGACAGGAAGATCACATGGCACTGTCGTTAACTGTGGTTCATCATTAACTGTGGTTCATCATTAACTGTGGTTCATCATTAACTGTGGTTTATCATTAACTGTGGTTCATCATTAACTGTGGTTCATCATTAACTGTGGTTTATCATTAACTGTGGTTCATCATTAACTGTGGTTTATCATTAACTGTAGTTTATCATTAACTGTGTTTTATCATTAACTGTGGTTCATCGTTAACTGTGGTTTATCGTTAACTGTGGTTTATCGTTAACTGTGGTTCATCGTTAACTGTGGTTTATCGTTAACTGTGGTTTATCGTTAACTGTGGTTCATCGTTAACTGTGGTTAATCGTTAACTGTGGTTTATCGTTAACTGTGGTTTATCGTTAACTGTGGTTCATCGTTAACTGTGGTTCATCGTTAACTCTGGTTTATCGTTAACTCTGGTTTATCGTTAACTCTGGTTTATCGTTAACTGTGGTTCATCGTTAACTGTGGTTCATCGTTAACTCTGGTTCATCATTAACTGTGGTTTATCATTAACTGTGGTTCATCATTAACTGTGGTTCATCATTAACTGTGTTTTATCATTAACTGTAGTTTATCATTAACTCTGGTTTATCATTAACTCTGGTTTATCATTAACTGTGGTTTATCATTAACTGTGGTTCATCATTAACTGTGGTTTATCATTAACTGTGGTTCATCATTAACTGTGGTTTATCATTAACTGTGGTTTATCATTAACTGTGGTTTATCGTTAACTGTGGTTCATCGTTAACTGTGGTTCATCGTTAACTGTGGTTCATCGTTAACTGTGGTTCATCGTTAACTGTGGTTCATCGTTAACTCTGGTTTATCATTAACTCTGGTTTATCATTAACTGTGGTTCATCATTAACTCTGGTTCATCATTAACTGTGGTTTATCATTAACTGTGGTTTATCATTAACTATGGTTTATCATTAACTGTATTTTATCATTAACTCTGGTTTATCATTAACTGTGGTTTATCATTAACTGTATTTTATCATTAACTCTGGTTTATCATTAACTGTGGTTTATCATTAACTGTATTTTATCATTAACTCTGGTTTATCATTAACTGTGGTTTATCATTAACTGTGGTTTATCATTAACTATGGTTCATCATTAACTGTGGTTTATCATTAACTGTGGTTTATCATTAACTGTGGTTTATCGTTAACTGTGGCTTATCGTTAACTGTGGTTTATCATTAACTGTGGTTTATCATTAACTGTGGTTTATCATTAACTGTGGTTTATCATTAACTCTGCTTTATCATTAACTGTGGTTTATCATTAACTGTGGTTCATCATTAACTCTGGTTTATCATTAACTCTGCTTTATCATTAACTGTGGTTCATCATTAACTGTGGTTTATCATTAACTCTGGTTTATCATTAACTGTGGTTTATCATTAACTCTGGTTCATCATTAACTCTGGTTTATCATTAACTGTGGTTCATCATTAACTGTGGTTTATCATTAACTGTGGTTTATCATTAACTGTGGTTCATCATTAACTCTGGTTTATCTTTAACTCTGGTTTATCATTAACTGTGGTTTATCATTAACTCTGGTTCATCATTAACTCTGGTTTATCATTAACTGTGGTTTATCATTAACTCTGGTTTATCATTAACTGTATTTTATCATTAACTCTGGTTTATCATTAACTCTGGTTTATCATTAACTGTAGTTTATCATTAACTGTGTTTTATCATTAACTGTGTTTTATCATTAACTGTGGTTTATCATTAACTGTGGTTTATCATTAACTGTGGTTTATCATTAACTGTGGTTTATCATTAACTGTGGTTCATCATTAACTGTGGTTTATCATTAACTGTAGTTTATCATTAACTGTGGTTCATCATTAACTGTGTTTTATCATTAACTGTAGTTTATCATTAACTCTGGTTCATCATTAACTGTGGTTTATCATTAACTGTAGTTTATCATTAACTCTGGTTTATCATTAACTCTGGTTTATCATTAACTGTGTTTTATCATTAACTGTGTTTTATCATTAACTCTGGTTTATCATTAACTGTGGTTTATCATTAACTGTGTTTTATCATTAACTCTGGTTTATCATTAACTGTGGTTTATCATTAACTCTGGTTTATCATTAACTCTGGTTTATCATTAACTGTGTTTTATCATTAACTCTGGTTTATCATTAACTCTGGTTTATCATTAACTGTGTTTTATCATTAACTCTGGTTTATCATTAACTGTGGTTTATCATTAACTGTGTTTTATCATTAACTCTGGTTTATCATTAACTGTGGTTTATCATTAACTCTGGTTTATCATTAACTCTGGTTTATCATTAACTGTGTTTTATCATTAACTGTGTTTTATCATTAACTGTGGTTTATCATTAACTGTGTTTTATCATTAACTCTGGTTTATCATTAACTCTGGTTTATCATTAACTCTGGTTTATCATTAACTGTGTTTTATCATTAACTGTGTTTTATCATTAACTGTGGTTTATCATTAACTCTGGTTTATCATTAACTGTGTTTTATCATTAACTGTGGTTTATCATTAACTCTGGTTTATCATTAACTGTGTTTTATCATTAACTGTGGTTTATCATTAACTCTGGTTTATCATTAACTGTGTTTTATCATTAACTGTGGTTTATCATTAACTCTGGTTTATCATTAACTGTGTTTTATCATTAACTGTGTTTTATCATTAACTGTGTTTTATCATTAACTCTGGTTTATCATTAACTCTGGTTTATCATTAACTCTGGTTTATCATTAACTGTGTTTTATCATTAACTGTAGTTTATCATTAACTGTGGTTTATCATTAACTCTGGTTTATCATTAACTGTGGTTTATCATTAACTGTGTTTTATCATTAACTGTGGTTTATCATTAACTGTGTTTTATCATTAACTCTGGTTTATCATTAACTGTGGTTTATCATTAACTCTGGTTTATCATTAACTGTGGTTTATCATTAACTGTAGTTTATCATTAACTGTGTTTTATCATTAACTGTGTTTTATCATTAACTGTGGTTCATCATTAACTGTGTTTTATCATTAACTCTGGTTTATCATTAACTGTGGTTTATCCACTGCAGTTTTTCCAGTGTATTGTCTCCAGTAGTTCACACTAATCCCTCATTTAAACAGGGCGGTCTGCAAGACTTTGCACCTGTTGGAATTTGTACAAAGACTCTGAGTAAATCACCTGCAAACTGCAGTTCAAACCCACACACAAAATTCTGGACTGCACAAGCAAATTACTACACGCAGATTGGATCTGAGTAGATCCAGCTCTTTGTAATTTGCAGATTTTGCACACTTGGTATTAGGTCAAAGTGGTTGATTTTGCAGGATTCTTAAAATTCTGATGCAGCCACTAAAATCTGCACATTGTACGCTATGGAAAAGGACTACTGCTAGCATCCTTCACCCAAGTGAGTAAAAAATGAGCACTGACACATTTTAGCATTCAACATTTGACCTAGCAAAAAAAAAAAAAAAAAAAAAAAAAGAAGTCTATTAACCAATGTTACTGATAATCATTGACATATGTAAGGCTGCACAAAAAAGTAATCCAACTTTTATGTAGTGTACTGAAAAAAAAGAAAAAGTATTTTGTATTTTTGCATCAAAAATAGGGTTTGTGTCCATTACAAACATGACATTTAACAGGTTAAAAAAAAAAGACAGTTACTGAGTTTTTGGTATTTTTGTTTATGACTTAAGTCAATGAAACACAAAACATTTTAACCAAAAAAAGTGAAAAACCAACTGTATTTAAAACCTTTTGACACTTCTACAGCGCTGTGCTGATTACACACTTCTGGTGGGCGGGGTACCGGAGGGATAAGGAAAAGGCTGGAGGTTAAAAGGGTGAATTCATGTGACCTTCCATGATGCGTTTTTCCCTCTTAGTGGCATTAGAATTCACAAGTAATGCAATCATGAGCACATACACTCCTCTGCTCCTCCTGTTCTAATTTTATATGTTTCACTCAGGCATGTTATTAATCATGTCCTCACTTGTGTCCATTGGGAATCCATCAGAATTAGGCTTTATTAAAAAAAAAAAAAAAAAAAAAAGTGAGTGGCAGACTGTCATTTCCAAATGAAAAAGACTGAAACACCAAATGATATCCTTTTTAATTATCACAAGGTGGGATTGACATGTAATTAATTAAATGGTAATGATATATGCTGTCAGGCCTATTCAATCATTCTATAAAGCAGCTTTTATTAATAGCTTCATAAAGGACTAAAGGAAGTGTCTTATTCACAATAATAGAGTGGTAAAAAAAGGAGGAGGAGCAGGATTTTTCTGCACGTTGAAGTCTTAATAGAAGAAACCATCGCATCCATCCACAGAGCGGTGGGAGCAGATGAGCGCTCCATACGCCGTGGCGACCGCCTGCTTTTTCCATCAAACCGGTCGACTGGTGAATCCAGAGGAAAGCAATGATGCTTTATTGATTTCATCTGCTAAATCCACATGAACACTGAGGGAAGAAATGAAGATGAAGGAGGTGGAGGGAACACCCAAGTCGGCTTTCATCCCTTAAACAGGGAGATTTCTACAACAGATACAGTCTGTTTTTGCAGATTTCAGAAATGAGGCTGTGCTCACACATGGCAGCGTCTGACACCTCATAACGTGTGATTCCTGAAGGCCTCGTTAACGTGTTCTATTTTTGGAAGCTCCAGGGGCCAGTCCGGATTCAGATCGGTCTCAAAGTTGACCAAATGTATTCAGATTACAAATCAGGTGGACGCTCAGACAATGAGCCCCGAACATTAGATGAAGTGTCCATTTATGGACCCTATGGGCGGGCTCACCCGTACAAATGGGTTGTTCTTTAACTTAGCGTTCTCTAAACAGATCCAACAGATGTGGGGCCTTTTGTCACCTAGATGTGACAGCAGCATGTGTGTGAATGTGTGTGTTCAGACGTGGATGCAGAAGCAGAACACAACCCACTGAACTCTAGTGCACACAGATGGGTCCTGTCTGAACGAGCTGAACCCACTGATAACAGACTGAAACTACAACAGAGCAGGACAGAAACCCTGGGCACAAAGAACTCACTATGAACATAACTGAAGGAAAACTGATGAAACAAAAGAACCCCATGTTCAAACAATAACTACTTCATACTAAAACAGTTCCTCCTAAAACTTCAGTATCTACAGTCCAATGTATTTTAGCCAGGACATCTGACGAGTGTCATCACTAACCACTGAACATTCAGTCAGGTACTGGGAAGTAACAGATTACAGTCACTCCAGTATTGTTGTGGTAACTAACTGTGTCTACTTCGTTTTATCTACTTAACAACCAGTTAGTACTGAGGAGAAGCACAGTATCTAGTAGTATCACAAGCAAGTATCACAAGCAAATCAATAACCATTCAGCATCATACCAACCTGTCTGGATGATCATCTGGGCAACATTAGCCCCCTGAGCTGGAAATACAGACATAATAAAAGGACAGTAGGACTAAGGTAATGACAGGAAACTGCACTGCCTGCTCATTCACATATAGTGTATGGTCTGGCCAACAGAAGAGCGGCCACCTGACTTCAGCCAAGCAAAGAGTTCAGATAGCAGACAGCAGAGAACACCAGCGTTCATCAGGCTTATCAGGCTGGTCCAAGAGCAGCTCTGGAACATCACACGTTTCACACACAGTCCAGACCTGAACACTACTGACCATCTATGGGATGGACTAGAGAAGACCTTTTACACCAGTTCAACTCCTCCATCATCACTGCAAAATCTGTGGCGAAAATTACTGCACCACCCACCCTGTCAATTAGTGCACCACCCACCCTGTGAATTACTGCACCACCCACCCCGTGAATTACTGCACCACCCACCCTATCAATTAGTGCACCACCCACCCTGTCAATTAGTGCACCACCCACCCTGTCAATTAGTGCACCACCCACCCTGTCAATTAGTGCACCACCCACCCTGTCAATTAGTGCACCACCCACCCTGTCAATTAGTGCACTACCCACCCTGTCAATTACTGCACCACCCACAGGAGTAAACATCACATCCTAAAAAGAATCCAGACCTTCCTCAGAAATGCAATGTCACACAAGAGCATCTAAACCAGGGGTGCCCACACTTTTTCAGTTTGTGAGCTACTTTTAAAGTGACCAAGACAAAAGGATGCATGTCCACCATATATATATATATATATATATATATATATATATATATATATATATATATATATACACACACACACACACACACACACACGCATATATATATATATATATATATATATATATATATATATATATATATATATATATATATATATCTCACAGAAAGTTCAGTAGGTCATACCACAGGCCCTTCCACTGCTGTCTGGATAGCTCAGTATGTAACACTAAACACTAATGACTTCATTGCAGGACATGAGGGTTTGAATCCTGGCAGCAGTGGTAATAATAATAATAATAATAATAATAATAATAATACTGTCATTTAGCCCAGATGCAAACTTCTATATTTTTCAGTGCCATGTGATCTGCCTGTACTACCTCCAGCCCTGGTCTAAATGTGTTGTCCACACTATCAGTGCATGTGTCTATTATTTGTTCTTCTTCACTCCATAAATGTTGACAGCAGGTGTAAAATGCGCTGTGTTCATCTGGTTTCCTCCTTTCTTTGTCTCCTCTCCACTTCTGTGTGTGTGTCATTTCCAAACCGTCTGCTCCTCCTGTTCAGACCTGTTCAACACACACTCACTTTATATCACTTACATTTCTGTCTGCTTTGATAAATCTCTTTGTGTGTTAAATTAATATATGTACATGTTCTCCTCCCAGCACACACACAGCTGTGTGGAAACGCCTCATATTTCAGATTCATTGGGTCAAATGTTCTAACGGATGCAGACGCACTATTGGACCTTTGACAGACTCAACCCTTAGTGTCACTGTTAGTAAATCACTGTGGACAGTTTTTTGTGTGTGCAATGAGTTTGCACATGTTTTAATACATGCAAACCTTTGAGAGATCCGGCCCGAAGTGTGTATAATATGCTCACCCAAATACCAGAAGGTTAAAGAAGCTTAAGTGACAGTTCCTAAAACTTCCAATCAGGGTTAGAATCCAGGAAAGGCTAACTGTTAGAGTAGACATGGAGGAAAACATCATACAGTTTCTGTCTTTGAATGAGAATGAATGAATAATGGATCAATAATGTAAAGTGCTTTGGATGCCTAAAAAAGCACTGTAGAAATCCAATCCATTATTATTATTATTATTATTATTATTATTATTATTATTATTATTATTATTATTAGTCGAGGAGCCAAAGTCCCAAAAATGGGTTGAACCTGACATGATCTGTCATACTTTTTATTTGTGGGGTTTTTTGTTTTTTTTTTTTGTTAATTTTGATCCTAAGGACCAATAATTGGAGGGTCTGCTCTGCTGGAAATATCGCAAAAAAAAAAAAAAAAAAAAAATTGCGGCCTTATTAGTGTATGTACCCCTCATTTTTTGATATAAAATTTTGAAAAATGAAACTGTTCCTTCAGTCCTCAGTGGGCTGGGTAAGCTGTCAATAAATGCATTCAGGATGTGAAAAACATAGTGACAACCTTCAATGAAAAAATAATTCTGAAAACACATTTCTGCATGAGTTTGGCTCAATTTAACGCAAAAAAATTGGGCGTTTTCTCACTTTTTTCCAGTACTTTAAACTTTACTTCATTGACAATCAACTATTGCCCCAAGTTCTGACCTCAGCCAATACGCCATTCTGTTCAGCAAACAATAAACTCCTTCCACTGAAAAAATGATACACATCCAAGCAAAACCAGTGGATCTGGGATGAGTTCTCTGCTAGTTGGAAACACAGGCCCAGAACCTCAAGAGAACTGAAGCTACTGTCAAAAATCCAAAAGACAGACTGGATATTGAACATGGTTGTTACTGTCCACATGATTAAAATCATGGCCTCGGCATCTTTTTAATGTCAACATAACTCTGAGGAATCACTTGAGGTCTGTGTACCCTGAGATGTCAACCACTGCTTAAAAAAGAAAAACACCCACAGCTCAGATTTACAAAAGTAACGGCCGTAGCTTAAATAAAAGTGGGCGGATCTAATGACAGGTGGAGGTAGACAGAAAAGAACCAACTGGAGAAACACAACAGAACATAAAAAACACTAACAGTAATAGTAATACACACTGATGATGTCAATGAGGCTGACTAGATTATTATTATTATTATTATTATTATTATTATTATTGTTATTGTTTTGTTGTTGTTGTTGTTTGCTTATCAATCAGTTCTGTACCAGTACTTATATTTTGTTGGTTGATTTTTGTTTTGAATTCACTGTCTACATGTTCCAAATAAAGATTTCATTCATTCATTCATTCATTCATTCACACGTGCATTACAATCGCACACATCATTTAATAACAGACAGAATATTGGTCCAGTTGCCTTTACTTTTCTTCAGACATTTCTGTTTGTTCATATTTGTTCAGGTTATTCCCATTTTTTGTAAAAGTATAGTTTAGTAATGGAAACATTTTCATGTAATTTTACTTTTTTACACCAAAAAACAAAGAGAGAATGTGGGGTTTGTAACAACAGGAATGGTTTATGTGTTTCTGAGTTCCTACCCGGACAGAGTTGAGTGTGACGCACCTACTGAAAGCTGTGATTACTGTTTCTGAGACAGACTTAAATAAAAGTTCCCTGTGAGCCAGTAAGGTCAGCCGTACAGTTTGTAGAGTCATCTGGAGACAGAACAAGCTGAAACAGGGTTGTCCTTATTTCTGGTTATTCTGATCATATCTGACTGGTTCTGACCCACTGGAAATCTAATGGGACTGCATGTGTGTGTGTGTGTGTGTGTGTGTGTGTGTGTGTGTGTGTGTGTGTGTGTGTGTGTGTGGAACCGGAATTAAAATTATTTGGACACATGTGATTGTTCATTTCTTCAGTGTAGTTGTTACATTTCACACATTCATCCTACAGGGCCAGACTGGACCCTTTGGTGGGCGGGGTTTAGATATAAAGGGTGCCTGAACCCGCTCCTGGTGAACCAGCTGACCCCAGAGAAGAAGCAGCCATAGGATGCTTCAGTTGTTTGTCTAAACATGGCTGCCCCCAGTTTCTTCCTGTCACTAAAACATTTCAGCCTGTTTGTGCCCTCCTGCTTCGTTCCTCCAGCTTCAGCCCGTTTGTGCCCTCCTGCTTCGTTCCTCCAGCTTCAGCCCGTTTGTGCCCTCCTGCTTCGTTCCTCCAGCTTCAGCCCGTTTGTGCCCTCCTGCTTCGTTCCTCCAGCTTCAGCCCGTTTGTGCCCTCCTGCTTCGTTCCTCCAGCTTCAGCCCGTTTGTGCCCTCCTGCTTCGTTCCTCCAGCTTCAGCCCGTTTGTGCCCTCCTGCTTCGTTCCTCCAGTTTCAGCCCGTTTGTGCCCTCCTGCTTCGTTCCTCCAGTTTCAGCCCGTTTGTGCCCTCCTGCTTCGTTCCTCCAGCTTCAGCCCGTTTGTGCCCTCCTGCTTCGTTCCTCCAGCTTCAGCCCGTTTGTGCCCTCCTGCTTCGTTCCTCCAGCTTCAGCCCGTTTGTGCCCTCCTGCTTCGTTCCTCCAGCTTCAGCCCGTTTGTGCCCTCCTGCTTCGTTCCTCCAGCTTCAGCCCGTTTGTGCCCTCCTGCTTCGTTCCTCCAGCTTCAGCCCGTTTGTGCCCTCCTGCTTCGTTCCTCCAGTTTCAGCCCGTTTGTGCCCTCCTGCTTCGTTCCTCCAGTTTCAGCCCGTTTGTGCCCTCCTGCTTCGTTCCTCCAGCTTCAGCCCGTTTGTGCCCTCCTGCTTCGTTCCTCCAGCTTCAGCCCGTTTGTGCCCTCCTGCTTCGTTCCTCCAGCTTCAGCCCGTTTGTGCCCTCCTGCTTCATCAAACAGCCTGTCGTGGCTCTGCTTCAGCTGTCTGTCAGAGCAGATGCATCAGTGCACACACATACCTGACAGGCCCTGATGGGTTTGATCTGCACACAGGATTCTTTGTGGATCTGTGTGTGTGTGTGTGTGTGTGTGTGTGTGTGTGTGTGTGTGTCAGTCAGTTCTTGTCTAACCCTCTGTATGGTACATGGGGATGGGAATCCTTAAGAATTTAACCCACAGGTGTCAAACATGTGGCCTGGGGGCCAAATCTGGCCCACCAAAGGGTCCAGTCCGGCCCTGGGATGATGCAAAAATCACACTGAAGATATGAACAGTCAAGGATGTGAAAACCATCTTAGGTCAGACCAGTAAAATACGATCATAATAGCCTATAACTAATGAAAACCACACATTTTCCTCTTTGTTTCAGTGTAAAGAAAAAAAAAAAAAAACTTTTACAGACTAGCCTTTACAAAAATGTGAATATCTGAAATGTCTGTAAAGGAGTCTGTGGAATTTTAATAATATTCTGCCTGTTTTTAAATGTTGTGTGTGTTTGTAGATCCACTGTGATCTGTAAGTTATACTGCACATGTATAAATAATAAACTAAGGTGTAATATTGTTAACATTACACTGATTTTTCCTCAGAATTTTCAGGTTGTTCATATTTGTTCATGTTATGCTCAAGTACAGGTCATAGATGTAAACATTTTCATGACAGAATTTTACTTTTTTCACTCAAAAACACAGACAAAACTTTGGAGTTGACATTATTTATCAGTTCTTATCATATTATTTATATTATTTTACAGGTTCCAGCCCACATCAGATCAGATTAGGCTGAATGTGGAACTGAACTGATGTGAGTTTGACAGCCCTGAGTTAACGATTCCAATTCCATTATCGATATTGCTTATTGATCTGATTCCTTATCGATTCTCTTATTGATTCTCATTGGGTGAAGGAATAAAAGAGTACAAGCAGGTGTGTTTGCATTAACTGTCTTTTATATTTCCATCTGCACAGAAAATTAATAATAAGATCAGATGGTGCCAGGCCCAGGATTTTTTTTTTTTTTTTTTTGGGGGGGGTGGGGGGTACAGTGACAGTGAAACTCCAGACTCTACTAATTCCTCTATTTCCTCATTTCCACTACATGGAACCAGTTCCCCTCTGCCTGTCTCCTGTTGCTGTGCTCCTCATTTCCTTTCCCCTTCCTTCAGAAACTTGTATTTGAGGGGGTACGACGTCTGTTGGTCTGTTTAGACCAGGGCTGTTAAACATGCGTCCCAGGGCCCAAATGCAACCCCCCCCCCAAAGGTTCCAGTCCGACCCCTGGGATGAATTTCCAAAGTGTCTAAATTCCACAGTCCAGGCTGTGGAACTCATGTTAGTGTGGGTTCCACATCCAGACCAATCTGATCTACAGTCCAATAAGAACAGCAGAAGAACCCACACAGAAGAACCACTGCAGATTTACTACTGGGTTTGATGGAAAAATAATATGACATTATGTCTGTAAATAATGAAAACTTCAAATTTTTTTCTTTGTTTTCGTGAAAAAAATCACATTAAATTGTGAAACTCTTTCCATTTCCAAACTCTCCTGTACCAATAAAATGTGACTAACCTGAACAAATGTGTCCAACCTGAAATGTCTGTATTAAATTCAGTCCAGTTTGAACTCTTTTCTTCCTGTTCCTCAGTGTTTAGTGTCTTTGGAGATCTGATCCAGAATGCACATGGACTAATGAGAAGTGGAGGAAGAAGACTGAGAAAATTACACTGATTTTACTGCAGAAATGTCAGTTTTTTCAGGTTATTCACATCTGTTTTGTTTGGATAGTTTATAAAAGTTAGTATTTTCATGATTTAACAGGGTTTTTTTGCACTAAAACACAGACATAAATGGTCATTTGTGATTATTTCTGGGTTCTTCTGTTCTTATTTGGCTGGTTGGTCCACTGCAGATCAGATCAGACTGAATGTGGAACCTGAAAGAACAGGAGTTTGAGAACCCTGCTTTAGACCGTTTCTGCCTCAACTCCATGTTGGGTTGGTTTTGACCAAAACAATGCATCGTACACATGACATCATCGCGCATGTGCAACAAAGGCAGAATCATTAAGCGGGCAAACGATTCCAAGGAACTGAGCTACTGGGATCCGGTTCCCAAAAAGAACCGGTTCTGGATTCCCATCCCTAATGGTGCATCCATCTGCCCCACTGTGGGCACTGACTTCTGATTCCTCACCCACAGAACTCTAACGGCTGCACTTCCCATCCTTTACCACCCACAAATAAGAGCACTGGTTCATTTCAGCTTGATGACAGATGCAGAGAAAGAAAAAAGAAGCAGGAGAGAAGAAAGGGAGGTGAGAGAATAAACCAAACAGGCAGACAGACAGCGGGGGAGGAGGGAGTGTTTGATAGAAGTGTAAGAGGTGAATGGATGAACAGGAGAAAACAGGAAGACAGTGATAAAGAGCCAGAAGAGACGTGTGAATGTGAGAAGGCAGCAGCCACAGATGGAAGCAGAAACAAAGAAAAGTGCTTTCAAGTCCTCCTGCCCAAATTGATTGTGACTGTGGGCCAGGGCGCCTGATGGATATCTACGCCTTGATTGGAATTTACATGCCAGACACAGCCCTCCCCTCATTCATCCACAGCACAACCAATAAGCCCCTGCATTCTCAACCTGCTTTGAGTGATAAGCTCAGTGAGAAAGTGCTGGAATATTCAGCCGTAACCCTTTCATGCATGAATTATGGGAACCATAATCTAGATTTTTTTCCCTGCGTGTCTTTATTCCTCTTTAAGCATGAACAAAAAAAAACAATGTGATGGAAATTTTTTTATGAACCTGTTATTCATGGAGTTACAAAAGTCCACTTAACTGGACACCATGTGTTTTTAATTTTTTCAAATTTAACCTTTATTTAACCAGGTAAATTAATTGAGAACTGATTCTCATTTACAATAACGACCTGAACAAGAGACAGCACACAAACAGAATGAGTAAAAGCACAGGCTGCATGTACAAACAAGAAAAGCACTGAGAGAGCGCAGACCTCCACCAAGACAGATCTGCCCCCCCCCCCCCCCCCCCCCCGCCCCCCCGGTCACCCCAAAATTTAATCCTTTCTTCCTTGTGTCAGTATCAACATTTCCTGAAAATTTCATGAAAATCCATCCATAACTTTTTGAGTTATCTTGCGAACAAACAAACAAACAAACAAACAAACACACACACACACAAAGCAAAGTGATCACAATACGTCCTGGCAGAGGTAACGACAGAACAGACTAAAAATTATATTTTTGAAGCAAAGAAACATGAATTACTGATATACTGTGTGAAAACTGTGAAATAAAAACATTTTGAATGTTGCTACTCTGATGTTTTCTCCCAGTTGAACATACTATAATACTAGTTATTACTCACTCAGATAATATGCAAAAAAAACACCTTTTGGTTTAGCAAAAAAAATGTTAATTACAGTCGAATAACAATTAGCAATTGGTTTACACTCAGATATGTTACTGCAGATCAGGCTGTTACACTTACAGTACTGGTCTGAATGTCAGTGTATGGGATGATGCATCAGTGTCCACTGTGTTGGCTGATATGCAAATAAAACAACAAACCATGAATATACAAGAGAACAGCTGGAGAGGAACTGACCACTGGAGTGACCACTGTGCATGAAAGGGTTAATAATGCCACTCTGCAGAGTTTGTGAGGTCTGCAGAATGATGCATTGTTTGTTAGAGGGAGTATTGTTTCAACAGTTGATTAATAACATGGAAGCTATCGTCAGCTGCCATCCGGCTGCAGGGCCATGCCAGGCCCAGACTGGAGGAGAGTGAAGGGAAAAGGACAGGTGCTCTGTGGGTAGACACAGCGCAACGATCACACCCAGATTGTTTTCCACTAGGGCACAGTGTTTGCTTTGTGAGTCTGTCTGCCTCCAGAGAAAAGGACCTTTGAACAACAGCAATAGTAACAGTAACAGCAGTAACAGTCACAGCAGTAACAGGAACAGCAGTAACAGCAGCAGTAACAGCAGTAACAGCAGCAGTAACAGTCACAGCAACAGTAACAGCAGCAGTAACAGCAGTAACAGCAGCAGTAACAGCAGTAACAGCAGCAGTAACAGTCACAGCAACAGTAACAGCAGCAGTAACAGCAGTAACAGCAGCAGTAACAGCAGTAACAGCAGCAGTAACAGTCACAGCAACAGTAACAGCAGTAACAGTAGTAATAGCAGTAACAGCAGCAGTAACAGTAACAGCAGTAACAGCAACAGCAGTAACAGCTGTAACACTAACAGTCACAGCAAAAGTAACAGCAGTAACAGTAACAGCAGCAGTAACAGCTGTAACAGTAACAGCAGTAACACTAACAGTCACAGCAACAGTAACACCAGCAGTAACAGCAACAGTAACAGCAGTAACAGCAGCAGTAACAGCTGTAACACTAACAGTCACAGCAACAGTAACAGCAACAGCAGTAACAGCAGCAGTAACAGCAGTAACACCAACAGTAACAGTAACAGCAGTAACAGCAGCAGTAACAGCAGTAACAGCAGCAGTAACAGCAGTAACAGTAACAGCAGTAACAGCAGCAGTAACAGCTGTAACACTAACAGTCACAGCAACAGTAACAGCAGCAGTAACAGCAGTAAAAGTTACTGCAGTAACAGTAACAGCAGCAGTAACAGTAGCAGCAGTAACAGTAACAGCACCAGTAACAGCAGTAACAGTAACAGCAGCAGTAACAGCAGTAACAGCAACAGTAACAGTAACAGCAGTAACAGCAGCAGTAACAGCAGTAACAGCAACAGTAACAGCAGTAACAGCAGCAGTAACAGCAGTAACAGCACCAGTAACAGCAGTAACAGCAACAGTAACAGCAGCAGTAACAGCAGTAACAGCACCAGTAACAGCAGTAACAGCAACAGTAACAGCAGCAGTAACAGCAACAGTAACAGCAGCAGTAACAGCAACAGTAACAGCAGTAACAGCAGCAGTAACAGCTGTAACACTAACAGTCACAGCAACAGTAACAGCAACAGCAGTAACAGTAACAGCAGCAGTAACAGCAGTAAAAGTTACTGCAGTAACAGTAACAGCAGCAGTAACAGCAGTAAAAGTTACTGCAGTAACAGTAACAGCAGCAGTAAAAGTAACTGCAGTAACAGTAACAGCAGCAGTAACAGCAGTAACAGTGACCGCAGTAACAGTAACAGCAGCAGTAACAGTAACAGCAGTAACAGTAACAGCAGCAGTAACAGCAACAGCAGCAGTAACAGTAACAGCAGTAACAGTAACAGCAGCAGTAACAGTAACACCAGCAGTAACAGTAACAGCAGTAACAGTAACAGCAGTAACAGTAACAGTAACACCAGCAGTAACAGTAACAGCAGTAACAGTAACAGCAGTAACAGTAACAGCAGCAGTAACAGTAACACCAGCAGTAACAGTAACAGCAGTAACAGTAACAGCAGTAACAGTAACACCAGCAGTAACAGTAACACCAGCAGTAACAGTAACGGCAGTAACAGTAACAGCAGCAGTAACAGTAGTAACAGTAACAGCCCTGGTACTCACTGTCATTTCCCAACTCCACACATGAACAGAAGTAAACAGACAACATGACTTCATAATCACAGGCTCTGAAATGGAATGTGACCTGAGCAGAAAGCGTCCTGGTAAATGTTTCAAAAGTACAGAGGGAGGGGAGACTTGAATCCTATTGAAATGGGGCTTTCTTTTGTAATCTAAAACAAACTGGTACAAGTGTTTGTTTTGCTGTCTTTCCTTGCATTATTATTTTCCTGTATTTTAACAGGCCCATCTGGACGTACCCAGGGGTCCTTCTGTTTCCTGCTGATACACATTCTATACTCCTAGTTGTTTGATGTGGTACCTACACTATTTGGAGGCATCTTAGCCCCAGAGTCCAGACCCTTTGACCCTACAGTCAAACCCCCTCTACATACAGGGCTGACTCTGATAGTTTCACTTCTTCTCCACTCTCACCACACCTTTGGACTTCATTGGGAACAATTCACACACCATCTCCCACTGCCTTTAAATCATTTGTGTCTTCTTTGTGTCTGTGTTCATATTAAATCAGTCTCAGTGAATCCAAAGGAACTTTGTGTTGGTAAATGACAGTTGTTCAAATGGACAGGATTTCAGTTCTGTTCAACATGTTGATGCTCATATGAACTATGTTTTCAGCTCCAAAATGAACCATTTCAGCACAATTAATGCTATATTTTCATGTCACAAATGGACAAGTTCTATTTGAACTGAACTGAGCTGAAAAACAAATCTTCTCTTCTTTTGGATTCCCCAGTTTTTCTTCCCAGATTCTCTCCTCTATATCACATGTTTTATTTGTACAGGTTCAATCTGGAGTATGGTGCTGATCCATCCTGCTTCTGTTCCACCAATACATACATGAAGAATGGCACACAGCACTGTTTACATCAACACTTTTACAATAAGAAGCATTTTTATACACAAAGAACAATTCTAGATTGTTCTTTCCTCTTTAGTCTGATGCTAAACTATCCAATAAATAATAGTGCTCCTAGTTTTTGCACAGGGATCATTAGTGTAAACGCTGACATGGCTGCAGAGCATCAGTATGATGGGATCCACAACAACCATGTCACATCCGTCCACTGACACATTTAGTGTTTTTGTGTCAGCTGGGATTGTTTTAGATCCACAATACCAACATTTATGAAGAAGAGCACAATTAGCAATAGGAAGTCTAGAAGTTTATTCCTAATAAAGTACTGGTACTGACCAGAGCATCATGGGTAATGTCACGTCCGTCCACCAGCAAAAGTTTTCACATCCACGTGCTATTCCAAATCCAATATTTATGAAAATAGAGCTTCCACTGTCAGAGAATATCAGTAGTCTGTGCACAAATGGATTAGCATTATTTACACACACTTCTAGGACTGTAGGACAACTGTTTTTTTGACATAAATGGACACTCATTTGACCCCCGAAGGACATTTTAGCCAATATATATATGTATGTATATATGTATGTATGTATGTATATATATATATATATATATATATATATATATATAGAGAGAGAGAGAGAGAGAGAGAGAGAGAGCGAGAGATACACACACACACACACACACACATACCTATATCTATCCATCTATCTGTCTGTTAGAGCTGCACAACATATGGTTTGAACATGGTCATTGTGATGTACATGTGTGTAACAGTCCCATCGCAGGTCCTGGACTGTAGGAGGTAAATGAACTCAGTGTGTTCTCATCTAATTTCAACCTGGGTACCCGACACACACTGCACACAGCCATCCACCAATCACAATCCTTCTTAGTCAGTTTGGAGTGAGTCACTGGTACAACACTGAAAACATGAGCAACAAACCAGAGAAAATCACCATAAACCAAGACTTGGTGCCAAAAGGAAAAGCAACGTCAGTTATCTGGAATTATTTCAGCTACAGAAGGATGAAACTGAAACATGTGTTCTGTGTCCACAGTGTCTGACACCTGTGGACACAACCAGAGGAAACACAACTAATGAGTCTGACCGTTTACGTCTGCGCCACACAGCTGTTAGCAGCTCCTGAGCAGTTTGACATATCACAGTACTTATCATAGGGTTCAAAAATCGCAATGTCAGTTTTTTTCCAATATTGTACAGCCCTACTATCTATCTATCTATCTATCTATCTATCTGGTGAATTAACCAGAAGAATGGAGTTGGGGAAGGTACCAGTAACCACTGAACATGGATGGATGGATGGATGGATGGGTGTTGAATGCTGCTAAATCCTTTCTGACAGCTGTGTCTGAGTGTAATGGCCACTTCACATAATGTGTGATTAGAAACATGAGCACTCAGAGGTGTTCTGTGACAGGTGTGGGCTTAAATATCAGACTGAATTTGTTTCTAACTGCTGTTCAGATCCTGTCAGGCCTTTACCGCTCTACTGTTTATCTCCACAAAGACAGACTTAGACAAACTTTAGTGATCCACAAGGGAAAGTCCTTGGTCACAATAGCTCAGATGTCTACAAAAATACTAGCAAAAAAGCACAAAAACAGTAAGTGTGAAGAGATGAAAGCAACAAAGAATAATATAAATAGAATACAGTCACAAAGCAGAGAAAATAGAAGACTTGCATGTGTGCAAATGATGAAACATGGTTGTACAAGGGGCTTCACTTGTCTATAAAGAAAAATCATCTCAGTTTCTTCCTTGTATTTGTTTTTTGATTCATGCTGAGGAGAGTGTGTATTTTTTAAACGTAGGTTTTATTTCCCCTAATTTCTGCTCCTGTAGCTTTAACTGTAGTTGTATATTATGTCAGCCCTGTGAAAGTACACCGTTTTAATCCTAACATTCCTGACATTTGTACTCAGTGTCAGAAGGAAACAGTCCCTTTGTTTGATTGTATGTGGACCTGTGAGAAACTGCAGAATTTTTGGAAAGAGACTCTTAATTTCATTTACAGATTTACAGAATGTGTTATCCCTGTGGATCCAAAATGTTGTATTTTGCACATCTTCCCTGAGCAGTTTCAAGTAACTGGAAGAAAAAGGAAACTTTAAAATTTTTGTTTATTACAAGCCAAACGAGTTATTTCTTTGAAATGGAACGATATTGAAGGACCCACAGTGAACCAGCGGATTAAAGAAGAGTCTTCTAAACTGGCACTGGAAAAGCAGACGGACCTGGATGAAGGACACACAAAAAGACTTTCAGAAGATCTGGACCCTTTTGTGCAGTTTTTAAAGGACTTGTCTGTGTAGTCAGTTCAGTTGTGTCTGTTAAGTACGTTTTGTTGCAGTGGTGGTGGTGGGGGGTGCTGCTGTGTGGGTGGGGGGTGGTAAGGATTATTTTGATGTGTTTGTGTTTTTTTTTGCCTGTTCTTATAACACAAAGAAAATGACAACAAATATATTTATGAAAAAAAACAAAACCGTAGTTCTATGTGGTTGACACAGTGCTTGATCTGCTCAGAGCTGCTGACGTTCGTTCAGTGCTTACCGATGTTTCCTGTGCGTACATGCAGTCGACCCCTGACAATAGTGTGGACGGTCACTGGAGCGGAGGCCGGACGGTGGCCTGGGTCAGCACTGGTCACCAGGGCGTCCTCTCCGACGTAGTCTGTGGTCAGCACCTCCAGCTCGTGAAGGGCCTGAACTGCTGTCTTACCCTGACGCAACATGTACTGAAGAGGCAGAGCACAGGATGAACAGAAACAGATAAGACGCATTTACGAGCAAGTAGGGATGGAACCAGAAGAACAGGTTACTGTGACCAAAATGATCACGGTTCTCATTATTATTGTCGTATGGTTGAAACTGTGATGAAAATGTTCCAAAAGTACTGATACACACACTGAAAGAATTGAACCAAGTTGTATTTTGAAAAAAAAAAAAAACCTCAAATAAAATACCAGTCCCACTGTCCCTTCTGTGTCAGAAACATTCACATATTAACCCTTAGTGGTCTGAGTCTATTCTGTCTGTTTTCAGTCCTTTTGATTTTGCCTTTATATACTATAGAAACACATGTTTACTATACCCATGTTTGGATCTGTTTTTTCAGCACAACTTCATCTAGATCATCTGTCTATTATTTTTTTCACTTTAACCTACTATAAAAACACACAAGGACAAAAAACACAAAAAACATATAAAATCTGATTTGAAAAATGTATATACTTTATTGCATAAATAACACACAGATGTTTAACGAACCTTTTCACAGACTTTAAAAGTGAATATTGGTTCCAAATATTAGGTATAGAAAATTAAAATTGTAATAAATTCAAACTATACTCAAATATTTGACATTAAAGCAGATCTGTACATCGGCATTTTCTCCAGAAAAGTGCAGTAATCAAACACAGTTATGAGAATTAGAATTTAAACACTAATACTAACTGTCTGCGATTTTACCGCCATTTATCGTTATAGCTGTAATGGTTACATCTCTTCTAAAAAGTGAGCATATTATTGCTGATCATCTGATTAAGTCATGGAGAAAATAATACCAGACCCAAGTAAAGAAGAAGATTTCAAAGGCTAACGAAATGAAGACAGAGTTCCTGGTTCTGCTTCCTGAACTGAGCCCCGCTCCTGTCTGCAGTCAGCTGGAACTTACTCCCTTCATTCTCAATGTTTACAAAATTCACAAAGTCGACAAAGAAATTTGTTTCACATCAAGGTTGATTCACCAGGAGAGTTTGTGTCTGACAAAAACAGCAGAACTGAAAAGACTTCAATAAAAAAGCCTTTCATCCACACAATGTTTTTCTTTTGATGTTTAGGAGGAAAACGTGCCTGACTGTTCCATCCTTTATTTGTCCCTGTCTTTATTCCATGCTTTATTAGTTACATAGAATGAGAAGAACAGAGGGAAACACATGAGTAGACGGTGGTTTGGAACCCGTTCACCTTCTGTACAAACTTCAGTACTGTCGTTTGGTGTTGTGGTATTTACTGTTCTATTATCAGTGGCAGATTTCTGCGTGTGGCCTCATACACACTATTAAATGTGTTACAACATCCTGCAAATGCTGCATCCATTCATGGCAGATGCTCTGCTACAATTCTGCTACGAGAGGAAAAATCCACGTGTAAACAGTCTGTGTGAGCCTTTAAATAATGGATCTGAAATGAACGCACCAGGTGAGTGAGGATGAGGCTTAAAAAACCACAGCTGTCACACCTATCCTTTACACTGTAAAAAAAATCTGTAATTCAACAGAATTTTCACTGTTTATTTGACAGATTTTTCCTGTATTTTTAAGATACAGAAAAATATCAATGAAATGATAAAAACAGACTGTGATTTGACATGTCAAATGGAAAAGAACACAAATAAACTGTCACTGTGAAGAACCAAAAAAATTTCCATTTTTTAAAAGATTTTTTTCCTTTTTTTCACAGAAAAATACAGTTAAAATACATTTGTAAATGTATCAGAATTTCACAAATATTTCTTTTCTATTTATGAGATTAAACTGTTAATTTAAAGTTTAATACTGTAAAAAATAAATAAATAAATAAAACGAGATAAAATTACTGACAATTAACTGTAACAGAAGTATTTGTTCTGTCAGTTGAACCATGAAAAAAGGTAAACGACACGCACATCCAAAATAAGAGGTGTGCAGGATCCCAAAAAATTAAACCATGAAAAAATAAAGGAAGGTCCGCACAACCTGTGAGCTCCCAAACCATTTATTCAGTGACGTTCCAGGCCGAGGCCCTTCATGGGTCCTCAGTCTGATGAAGGGTCTCGGCCCGAAACGTCACTGAATAAATGGTTTGGGAGCTCACAGGTTGTGTGGACCTTTCTTTATTTTTTCACCCGTTATTTCACCCTTTATTTTTATTTTTTCGTCAGTTGAACCAGACTTGTTTGTTCATTGACAAATATCTTGTGTAATTACAGGAGGTTTCACAACAAAACTGTTGAATAAATGTATTTTTGTGAATGTATAACATGTATAAGCACTGATAAACTGTCCAAATACAGTTTTTATCAGTGGATTGGACAACTGAGTCTCATTGCAAATTATTTATATATATATATTTATAGGGAATTGGATTGTTTTAATACATGTAAATATTCTGTATTAAACATTAAAAAGTAAAAAAAAAAAAAAAAAAAAAAAGAAAAGAAAAGAAAAAGAAAAATCCCATGTAAAGTTAGGGCAAAAAACTGTATTTGAATTATGGGAAATTACTGTATTTTTCTGAGATGGTTATTTTCTGTTATTTAACAGTATTTTTTTGGCGCCCCTGCTGCTGGAATAATACTATTTTTTTTATGTTTTATTGTTTTTTTACAGTGTAGGTTAGGGGCCAGATGTTGGCCCTGCTCAGCTCTGTTCTTACCTTCAGTTCAATGGCAGTGGAACCTATGAGCAGCAGTGAGTTACTGTCCCAGATGTCGATGTGCATGGTGTGGAGGGCCAGGTAACGCAGGAAGCAGCGCTTCTCTCCTGGCTTCAGGAAGGACTGGTCTACTCTGAACTGCACCTGCAGCCCTGGTGCACCTGCACAACGGACACAAAAACACACACACCAGTACATTTACAGACAGACTGCAAAAAACTGTCCTTCCCTTTTCTATTGCACTTGGTTTCGTATTCATTTGGTATTATCTTTGGATGTATTTAGTTTGGTTTGTCTGACTTCACACCGTAGGATTCTACATCTAGTTGTGTATGGCTAACCTAAGGTTATTATTATTTAGGAGGGGGCAGGACAGATCAGATTTTCTTCATCCTGCTCCTTTTCGAGCATGGGTGTGGACATGTTTGTTCACTGCAGTGTTTCTCAAACTGTGGGGCGGGCCCCCTTGGGGAGGCATGAAGACCTGCCAGGGGGGTCATGGGATCCCTCCTGGGTGGTGGTCTTTTGTCTTCAGGTTGGAACATGTAGCAGGTGGAACTCATGTTTTAGCGTTGGAGCACCCTGGGCTCATTTTAGGGACGTACAACAAACTAATCTGCTGCCATGGCGATCTGTGAGCAGACAGAGTTTAGGTTTGGAGGATGGACCAGGACTGGACTGGACTGGACTGGACTGGACTGGAACAGACACATGTTTGTGCTTTTGCACAGTTTGGACAGTTTGCACTTGGATGTTCTGAGGTGTTCAGTGGAAACGGGCTCACTGCAGCCACTGAGACTTCAAATGTTCATCTTTGTGAACAAAATTTGTTTGTTTCAACAAAAAGTTACTTTGTCATAGTTGTAAGATAATTGCACATTTCCTATTTTTATTTGGACAAATATGTCATGGAGCAGTCTTTTTGAGTTTATTTGTATAATTCAGGCAAAAATCTAAGTTATTTTTCATTTGAACAACAAATTATTCAAGGAAAAGCAAAAAGTATTGTTACAGTATTCATGTTTCCTTCAATAAAAGTTATAATTGTGCCACTGTTGCAATGTTGTTGGGGTTGAGGGGGGCCTGGAGGTTTTTTGTCCTCCAAAAGGGGGGCCCCACAGAAAAAGATGGAGAACCACTGGTTTACTGGATGATTATTGAATGTTTGCTGATGAAATGCAACACTCATGAACGAAATAAATGAAATAAATGAAATGAATGAATGAATGAATGAATGAATATGGAGTCTGTCTCTTTTCTCTGAAGTGCATGGGTTTCCTCCAGTTTCCCCCAACCATCAAAAACTAGTACATGTATGTTCAGTCTCCTGTCAGTGACTACGTTACTGAAGATCTGGAGTTGGTTCCTTCAGCAGCAGCTCACTGCTCCTGCTGCTAATCGCTAAGAACAGAGCATCAAATACACAGACTGAGGTTCCTTACAGGGATAAAAACCTGAACTGGCCTCCAGCCTTTTCAAACTGTCCCCAACTCTGTCCAAGCAGGGCTAACACTTACAACACAGGTGTCAAACATGCGGCCCGGGGGCCAAATCTGGCCCACCGAAGGCTCCAGTCCGGCCCTGGGGATGAATTTGTGAAATGCAAAAATTATACTGAAGATATGACCAATCCTTTTAGTTCAGGTTCCACATTCAGACTAACTCAGTCTCAAATGGGTCAGAACCAGGCAAATCCTACCCAATAACCTATAAATACTCACAACTCCAAATGTTTCTCTTTGTAAATGTAAATATTTTCATGTATTTACACTAAAACAAAGTATAATTTTGCAAAAAATATGAACAACCTGAAATGTCTCAAGAGAAGTAAGTGCAGTTTTAACACTATTCTGTCTGTTATTAAATGTTTTGTTTGTAGATCCACTGTGATCTGTACGTTCTAATGAACATGTGGAAATGATAAACTGAGGCAGAATAGTGTTCAAATTACACAGATTTTTTCAGTTTGTTCATGTTATTCACATCTTTTGAAAGGATAGTTTGTAGATGTGAACCTGTTCATAATGTAAATGTACTTTTTTTGCTCTAAAACACAGAGAAAAGTTTAGAGTTGACCTTATTTCTCTATTATTCTGTTGTTATTTTACTGGTTTGGTCCACTGCAGATCAGATTTAGCTGAATGTGGAACTGAACTAACGTGGGTTTGACAGCCCTGCCTTAGAACATGGATAATACTGTTTGGCTTTATTATGACTGCACAGTGCAAATACCACTAAAGTAGTACTGCTCCTGAGAGGTGCATAACGTGAACACATTACAATAAATAAAATCATTCATTCATTTTCTGAACCCGCTTTATCCTCACTAGGGTCACGGGGGTGGAGCCTAACCCACCTACACAGGGGTGAAGGCGGGGTTCACCCTGGACATGTGACCAGTTCATCACAGACTGAACATATACAGACAAACACACTGTCACATTCACACCTGTGGAGGATTTAGATGAACCCATGAACCTATCAGAGCATGTGTTTGGATGGTGGGAGGAGCCAGAGGACCAGAGAGAACCCACACAGACACGAGGAGAACATGTAAACTGCACACAGAAAGGCCCCACACTGTAAAAAAAAAAAACTGTAAAAAAAACAGTGTTATTCCAGCAGCAGGGGCGCCGAAAAAATACTGTTAAATAACAGAAAATAACCATCTCATAAAAATACAGTAATTTTCCATAATTCAAATAGTTTTTTTGCCCTAACTTTACATGAGATTTTACATATTTTTTGACTTTTTAATGTTTACTAAAGAATATTTACACATATTAAAACAATCCAATTCCCTATATATATATATATATATATATATATATATATATATATATATATATATATATATATATATATATATATAAAATTTTCAGTGAGACTCAGTTGTCCAATCCACTGATAAAAACTGTATTTGGACAGTTTATCAGTGCTTATACATGTTATACATTCACAAAAATACATTTATTCAACATTGTTGTTGTGAAACCTCCTGTAATTACACAAGATATTTGTCAATTAACAAACAAGTCTGGTTCAACTGACAGAACAAATACTTCTGTTACCGTTAACTGTCAGTAATTTTATCTGTTTTTTTGTTTGTTTTTTTTACCGTATTAAACTTTAAATAAACAGTTTAATCTCATGAATAGAAAAGAAATATTTGTGAAATTATGATACATTTGCAAATGTATTTGAACTGTATTTTTCTGTGAAAAAAGAAAAAAAAATTCTTTCAAAAAATTTAAATTTTATGGTTATTCAGTTATAGTTTTTTCATGTTATTTGCCATTTGACATGTAAAATCACAGTCGGTTTTGTCATTTCATTGATCTTTTCCTGAATCTGAAAAATACAGGAAAAATCTGTCAAATAAACAGTGAAAATTCTGTTCAATTACAGATTTTTTTTACAGTGCAGGATTGAAGCCAGGACCTTCTGTCTGTGAGATACCAGTGCTATCCATTGCACCACCGTGTCACTCTAGATAAAATTATATTTATATTAAAACAAACCAATTCAAAAGTGAGCAGAGCTTACTAATACCCCCCCCAGTCACACAACACTTTGCCCCTCCTGCTCACTGATACTCCGCCTACACAGGGATTTATTTTCAGTCTTGACTTTCAATGTTTTCGGAAACTTTTCAAGAATTTGTAAAAAAAAAAAAAAAAAAAACACAAATTGAGAGAAAGGCACATGAAAAGAAAATGTGTGAAATTTGAAAAGCTCTGGGTGAACAGTGTCCAAGAAGACAGTTGGACACAACTGTGGAACAGACGGATGGAAGGCAAAACCATGAAAGGGTGAGTCCCATTCAGATCCAGTCTGTTCAGAGTAACTGTTCAGTGCACAGGGTGACGCTGAACAGGAAGTCATGTGTTGACAGTGGTTACTGCCTTTGGAAAGACACTGTCAATAAGGTAGCTGTGGTTTGGATGGATCTGTAACATCACCCAGATGGTTTGTAGAAATGGTGGACTATCCTGGACTAATTCTGGGTTCAGAATGGTCTTTAACGGCATCATTGGCTCTGGACAGGATTCAACTTTCAGCAGAGTCTGTTGGGGAGGAGTGGGACGGCCACAGGCATTTTCTGCTGTCGTTCCTGTTCAGATATGTTTATGACATTTCAGATACAGAATACACACAGGTGTTCAAGCACATCAACAAAACACACACACAGAAAAAAAGAAAAACCCTTAACCCTCCCAAACCCCCTGCTGTCACCAGATCTATATGCATTTACAGTATGGCACTGTAAATCCAAATAAATTCACATGTCAGTTACAGTCACATACATCTGAACCTGAACATGTGTTGTAGGATCAGCAAAAAAGATTTAAAAAGATTTCCACACTTGATGAAACTTCTGTTCAGATCTATGTAATGTATATCAGATTTTTTCCAGTTTAAGGTTGGAGATCACCTCTCTGACCCAGTGTCCAATGGGGGGGGGGGGCAGGTTCCTTCCACCTGGTCAGAATAAGGCGGTGTGCCAACAGAGTAGTGAAGCCGACCACCTGGTGTCCTCCTGGGGGTAACTGCGGCCTTCCAGAGACGATACTGAACAATGCGGTTAAAGGGTCAGGGGTGATGGTAACTCCTAACAGAGCAGTGAGCGCTGCAGAAATACTCCTCCAAGAATGTTGAAGACTGGAGCAGGAGCAGAACATGTGGAACACAGCTGCTGCACTGGTTCTGCATCTACCACAGGTAGGAGCAGCGTGGTGCTGTCTGTGCACCAGAGTCTGAAGGCCTGGTTGGATCTCAGAGGGTCTACCGCTGGACTGGACTGACAGCGTTTTAAAGGTGCTAGAAGTACAAGAAGGAAAGTGCTTTATAAACCTATATACAGATTTTATCTCACATTTCTGGTTTCAAATGTAATGGGGATGGACCCACTAACTGACGACCCTTCCATTTTCAACAGCTGTATTAACACATATAAAAACCTTCAGATAAAACTTCATTGACAACATGAGCTCTTAAATGCCAGCCACTACATAAAGTACCGTCACTGACTGGTGCCAACAATGACTTAAACCAAGACTGTCCAACTCCTGTTCCTTCAGGTTCCACATTCAGTCTGATCTGATCTGCAGTGGACCCAACCAGGAAAAGAAGAACAGAAGAACCCAGAAAGAATGACAACTGCACATTTATGTCTGTGTTTGAGTGTAAAAAACCCATTAAATGATGAAAATACTTCCTTTTATAAACTCTCCAAACAGAAAAGATGTGAATAACCTGAAAAAACTGACATTTCTTCAGAAAAATCAGTGTAATTTTCTCAGTCTTCTTCCTCCACTTCTCATTAGTCCATGTGCATTCTGGATCAGATCTCCAAAGACACTAAACACTGAGGAACAGGAAGAAAAGAGTTCAAACTGGACTGAATTTAATACAGACATTTCAGGTTGGACACATTTGTTCAGGTTAGTCACATTTTAGTGGTACAGGAGAGTTTGGAAATGGAAAGAGTTTCATCATTTAATGTTACTTTTTGCAGTAAAATAAAGACAAACATTTGAAGTTTTCATTATTTACAGACATAATGTCATATTATTTTTTCCATCAAACCCAGTAGTAAATCTGCAGTGGTTCTTTTGTGTGGGTTCTTCTGCTGTTCTTATTGGACTGTAGATCAGATTGGTCTGGATGTGGAACCCACACTAACATGAGTTCCACAGCCTGGACTGTGGAGTTTATACACTTTGGAAATTCATCCCAGGGGTGGGACTGGAACCTTTGGGGGGGACGCATTTGGGCCCAGGACACATGTTTGACAGCCCTGGTCTACAGTCATTTGGGCAGTCAGAGTGTCCAACCCCCCCCCCACCCCACCCCCACCCCCCCCATGATAAGGTGTTTATTCAAGGAGGAGAGATTTGAAAAAATACTCTGTTTTTTGTAATGTTTCTTTCTTCTTGCTAACAAAAGACATCTTATGCAATCACAAGCATGAACAGCTTACATGAACAGTTTACATGAACAGCTTACATGAACAGTTTACATGAACAGTTTACAGGAACAGTTTACATGAACAGCTTACATGAACAGTTTACATGAACAGCTTACATGAACAGTTTACATGAACAGTTTACAGGAACAGTTTACATGAACAGCTTACATGAACAGTTTACATGAACAGCTTACATGAACAGTTTACATGAACAGTTTACAGGAACAGTTTACAGGAACAGTTTACATGAACAGTTTACATGAACAGCTTACATGAACAGTTTACATGAACAGTTTACAGGAACAGTTTACAGGAACAGCTTACATGAACAGTTTACAGGAACAGTTTGCAGGAACAGTTTACATGAACAGTTTACAGGAACAGTTTACAGGAACAGTTTACATGAACAGCTTACATGAACAGTTTACAGGAACAGTTTACATGAACAGTTTACAGGAACAGTTTACAGGAACAGTTTGCAGGAACAGTTTACATGAACAGTTTACATGAACAGCTTACATGAACAGTTTACAGGAACAGTTTACATGAACAGTTTACAGGAACAGTTTACAGGAACAGCTTACATGAACAGTTTACAGGAACAGTTTACATGAACAGTTTACAGGAACAGTTTACAGGAACAGTTTACATGAACAGCTTACATGAACAGCTTACATGAACAGTTTACATGAACAGTTTACAGGAACAGTTTACATGAACAGTTTACAGGAACAGTTTACATGAACAGCTTACATGAACAGTTTACATGAACAGTTTACAGGAACAGTTTACAGGAACAGTTTGCAGGAACAGTTTGCGTGCTTTGCTTCCACATGCAGACGGTGTGTTTGTGCCGGTTGTTTTCTGACACACAGCTGAAGTCAGTCAGCTCCTCCTCTGTCTGCTCTACGTCCCACTGTGGAAACTGAACCCACACTGAGTCAAGTGTTGGCAGCGGTGTGCCCTCCTGCTGTTTACTTCATGTCAGGTCGTTCACATTGGGATTCCAGTGCTCTGTCTTCGCTGCTGTTTTCACTCAGGTAATAAGGCCAAAATCTTTCCGTTGTATGTGCAGAACCTAAAATGGGCCACATGCAGACTGTACCGATTAAACATAGTCAGTGTGGAGACATTCTGCCAGGCCTTTGTCTTCTGTTCTGTTCATTTGGATTCTAAGGCAGAAACATAAGACACTTCACTTTCAGGACTGTTTGGCGTTCTTTTCCTCCAGACACATCTATTATTGTTCTTGTTTCCACATGTTCATACAGTCACACAGCCTAGGGATACACACCAGTTTTTTCAGTTCAATCAACACGTACAACTTTCAAGGATGTGTCTTTAGGCATGTTCACGAGCAGCAGTTGTTTCATGCTGTGCCAAAATACACGGAGAAAATAGAATATACCCTCCCCATTCCGCTGCCGTCCTGTACTTTGTAGTTCACTTTTGAACTCCACTAGGTTGTTGGTTGTGTTTTAACCACATTTTTCCAGTCTACCTCATCAACCTACAGGACAGTTCCTTGTTCCCTGCATTTTAGCCTTAGACTTCTACTATAAGAATAACCTTATGTGAAAGAGCCATAAAACTTCATTAGTTGATCTGGACTGAGACCAGGCTTTGGTCAAACCACAAACAGCCTATTTGGCCCACACTGTGGCCGTGGGGGGGGGTTCACACCTGCACCTTTGGTTTGGTTTGCTTTGGTTTGTTTTGTTTTGTTTCGTTTCGTTTTGTTTTGTTTTGGTTCGTTTCATCTCGTTTCGTTTCGTTTTGGTTTGGTTTGTTTTGGTTTGGCAGCACTCACAGGAATTCAAACTCGATGATAGTACGAACATGTTTTCATCAGAACCTCTAGATTAGTTTGACTTGTTCCAGGAAAAAATCTGTGTTGTCTTAATCATAAGGAATAAATCTAATAAACAGCATCATACTCCTGATACTGCTGGAGCACAGTTCATACCCCCCCATGATCTTCTGGTTTCCTCTGGTTTCTGTCAGTCTCCCATGATCCTCTGGTTTCCTCTGTTTTCCGTCAGTCTCCCATGATCCTCTGGTTTCCTCTGGTTTCCGTCAGTCTCCCATGATCCTCTGGTTTCCTCTGGTTTCCTCTGGTTTCCGTCAGTCTCCCATGATCCTCTGGTTTCCTCTGGTTTCCGTCAGTCTCCCATGATCCTCTGGTTTCCTCTGTTTTCCGTCAGTCTCCCATGATCCTCTGGTTTCCGTCAGTCTCCCATGATCCTCTGGTTTCCTCTGGTTTCCGTCAGTCTCCCATGATCCTCTGGTTTCCTCTGTTTTCCGTCAGTCTCCCATGATCCTCTGGTTTCCTCTGGTTTCCGTCAGTCTCCCATGATCCTCTGGTTTCCTCTGCTTTCCGTCAGTCTCCCATGATCCTCTGGTTTCCTCTGCTTTCCTCTGGTTTCCGTCAGTCTCCCATGATCCTCTGGTTTCCGTCAGTCTCCCATGATCCTCTGGTTTCCTCTGGTTTCCGTCAGTCTCCCATGATCCTCTGGTTTCCGTCAGTCTCCCATGATCCTCTGGTTTCCTCTGGTTTCCGTCAGTCTCCCATGATCCTCTGGTTTCCTCTGCTTTCCGTCAGTCTCCCATGATCCTCTGGTTTCCTCTGCTTTCCGTCAGTCTCCCATGATCCTCTGGTTTCCTCTGCTTTCCGTCAGTCTCCCATGATCCTCTGGTTTCCTCTGTTTTCCGTCAGTCTCCCATGATCCTCTGGTTTCCTCTGGTTTCCGTCAGTCTCCCATGATCCTCTGGTTTCCTCTGCTTTCTGTCAGTCTCCCATGATCCTCTGGTTTCCTCTGGTTTCCTCTGGTTTCCGTCAGTCTCCCATGATCCTCTGGTTTCCTCTGGTTTCCTCTGGTTTCCGTCAGTCTCCCATGATCCTCTGGTTTCCTCTGGTTTCCGTCAGTCTCCCATGATCCTCTGGTTTCCTCTGCTTTCCGTCAGTCTCCCATGATCCTCTGGTTTCCTCTGCTTTCCTCTGGTTTCCGTCAGTCTCCCATGATCCTCTGGTTTCCGTCAGTCTCCCATGATCCTCTGGTTTCCTCTGGTTTCCGTCAGTCTCCCATGATCCTCTGGTTTCCTCTGGTTTCCGTCAGTCTCCATGATCCTCTGGTTTCCTCTGGTTTCCGTCAGTCTCCTTTCCTTCTGTCCACTCAGTGCGTCCTCTGTTTTCTTCACCTGCAGTCTTCATGCTGTTGTTCAGAGTTGTTGATCTGTGTCAGGGTTTTCAGCCCGCCTGGCCTGGCCTGGCCTGGCCTGGCCTGGCCTGGTCTGGTCTGGTCTGGCCTGGTCTGGTCTGGTCTGGTCTGGCCTGGTCTGGTCTGGCCTGCTGTGTACACACTAGGCAGACCACCCAGGTTAGCCCAGGTAGGGGGGTCACTGTGGGATGTCAGCAGCGGTGGTGAGGGGGGGGGCTCGTCCTGGGTACAGCACATACAGCAGGACACACAAACACAGGCAGCACAACCCCACCCCCCCCACCCACCACCCCCCAGCTCTCACTGACTTTGGAGCACAAATGCATTGCTAACTCTCTCTCTCTCTCTCTCTCTCTCTCTCTCTCTCTCTCTCTCTCTCTCTCTCTCTCTCTCTCTCTCTCTCTCTCTCTCTCTCTCTCTCTCTCTCTCTCTCTCTCTCTCTCTCTCTCTCTCTCTCTCTCTCTCTCTCTCTCTCTCTCTCTCTCTCTCTCTGCCTGTGCTCTCATTGCAACTCGTCCACTGCACACAAGCCCAGAGCATGCTGGGAGAATTAATGGTCCAAGTGGAGAGAGACGGCGGGTGGTTTGGAGAGAGAGGAGTGTGTGTAGGTTCAATTTAAGGAAAAGGAGTAGTGAAGGAGCACAGGGGTATGAGTGTGTGTGTCTGGAACCTTCTGCTGTTGTCTGGGTCACACTGCTTCTCCAGATCCACAGGAGTGTCAGCATGTGTGATCCACTCTGAAACTCCTCTACTGCATGTGGGTATATTTGTGCATTTTCAGTAGTGGTATCCCTTTTCTGAAACTATTGAGGAAACAGCATCATTCAGTTATGTCCAGCTGAAGATGAACACTACAGGACATGAGGTCAGGGAGGAGATGGAACCAGCACCGGTAGAACCATAAACAGCAGCAAAATCCCAGACGGTTAGTTAGTTTAAATTCTAATTCTCATGATAACTGTGTTTGATTACAGCACTTTTCTGGAGAAAACACCTACATTAAGATATGTTTTTATGTCAAATATTTGAGTATAGTTTTAAATTTTTACAATTTTAATTTTCTATATTTAATATTTGGAACCAATATTCACTTTTAAAGTCTTTGAAAAGGTTCGTTAAACATCTGTGTGTTATTTATGTAATAAATTATATACATTTTTCAAATCAGATTTTTGTGTGTGTGTGTGTGTGTTTTCTGTCCTTTTGTGTTTTTATAGTAGGTTAAAGTGAAAAAATAACAGACAGATGATATAGATGAAGTTGTGCTGAAAAAACAGATCCCAAACATGGGTATAGTAAACATTTGTTTCTATAGTATATAAAGGCCAAATCAAAAGGACTGAAAAACAGACAGAATAGACTCAGACCACTAAGGGTTAATATGTGAAGGTTTCTGACACAGAAGGGACAGTGGGACTATTATTTTATTTTATTTTATTTTTTTAAATACAACTTGGTTCAGTTCTTTCAGTGTGTGTATCAGTACTTTTTGAACATTTTTAAGCACCATTTCAACAATACTGCGATAATAATAATAATGAGAACTGTGGTCATTTTAGTCACAGTAACTGTGATCTGACATGTTCATCTGGTTCCATCCCTGGGGCAGGGGTGGGCTCACCCTGTGGCTCTGGGGCCACATTTGGCTCTTGGGCCCTTTTCCAGTGACACCATGTGGCTTTGTCAAAAAACACATGGAAACAAATAACACTAAGAGCTGTTTCATAGTCAACACAAGGCCACGCAGACATGAACGCATTGCAAAGCATCTAGACACATCGGCCGCTGTGATGCGCGCTAGCGTTGCAAAATGTGTCGTCCGTTTTTTTGATACACGTTTTTTTGATACACGATGCAGCAACATGTGTAATACTGTACATCACCAGCAGGGGCAATATGCAAGTGATGTTGTTTAATTTAAGCCGTTATGTTACAGAAGAAGAGGATGACAGTGATTCACCAGAGTCTAAAGTGAGTCACTGGAGCCAACAGGACAGAGACAGACGTTCAGAAATCCTGGAAATACCTGTCCACGTTTAGAATTCCCACAGGACGAACAGCAGACTGGGACTCCCCGTCCTGACGGCGGCTCTGCTGCCGTTCAGAGGCTGGACGTACCACCGCCTGTATGTGGCATGGGCTTTCTGCCCCACTGACTGAAAATCAGCACTGTTCCATATTCCATCCTGTTGTGTGTTCTTTGTGCTCTGAAACTGAAACAGGATGTTCACTAATAGAAGGTCACCCTGGCTCAGTGAGTTCTGGTCCAACGTGAGCGACGTCTGTGGATGTGATTATCTGCTGTGAATGGGCGGAGTTACCGCAGCATTCCCACCCTTAACATGTCCGCTGCATTAAAGCTCAGAATCCACTCTTCTGCAGTAGACATGTCCATGTGAATGTCACCTGCTTTGACACCTGGACTGGACTGGACTCACAGCTGCCCCCTGTTGCATTAGTGGTGGATTGCATTTTACGCCTCACCTGACTTGCTTGTGTTCAATGTATTAACGATGAATAGAAATGCGTTGCATGCATTGCTTACGTGCGTCACATGCATCTACTATGTAGGCATCCTAAGGCTTTTTTTTTTTTTACACTTTTTGCTATTAGAGTCAGAACCATAAAGCCAATCTGATGTTCTGCAGCTGTAAAACTGTAGACTGTACTCCAAATGAATCTGAAAGTAGAAGCAGTAGAAGTAGTAATAGAGTACTTTTTATTTTAGGACACTGACGGTACTCATCTGTATTCTCCATTGCAAAGAAAGCATTCACATTCCAGTACATTTTTGCTGCACAACACAATAATGGGCTTTTCTTTAGTGTAGTTGTGTCATTTTTTGGTGGTTCTGTAAATGCACCTAAACTTAGATTTATTCTCAACAGGTTCTGTTCAACCTAACCCTGCAGAGCTTCTTAAACAGTCACCACTATGAGGTCAAACACAGGGGTCTGTCTGGGCTCAGGACAGTTTGGTTTTTCTGTCTGTTCTAAAATGGCTCTGTCCATAGTAAAGGTTGCAGACGTTAGGTGCGTTCGGTCATCTGTCCATGGTCATGTTCAGACAGCAGGTCTGAAGGCACCAGTGTTGTCTGTTTGTCTTTCAGACACTTGAAGCTCACTGTTGCTCACATCAAAAACAAAAAAGTCAAATTATTTCAACATAAATTCGTCCTCCGTTCCTTTTTCAGAAAATGCTCAGTGACCTTATCGTACCAACTAAACAAGAAAATGCTGAAATTCTGTTAACTGTAGCCCAGTTAGTCCAGTGGTTGTGTTTTCTTTCAGGTCCGTAAATGAACAGTTCATCTGGTTTCTGTGATTCCACAGCAGAATGTGTGACGGTATTAAACTGAACTGTGTCAGTGAAGGAGCAGATCTGAAAACAGCTGTCAATCAAACAGGATTCAGCCTTCAGACCCGTCCTCCGGTCAGCACTGTAAAAACACGTAGACTCAAGGATCTCAGGAAGAGACTGTTGTTCCAATATTTTTCATATTTGTTCCACCGAAAGTGTACCTTCGCTACTTTAGAAAAGGTCTACGTGATGCAAAGGACAAAACGGTGTCTCTTTATCTGCCCAGGAGCCCCATAGAATCTAAGGAGCCAGGGTCAAAACCCCAACTGCTGGGAATGGGGGGTACCCCACAATTTAAAAGGACTGACCACTTGAAGTCAGTGTCGGGAGAACACAACAGGAGAATGAAGAAAAAGTCACCAAGAGAAGGGTTGAGTTTAAAAAAAGTTTAGTACAAAATCTGGTTTATTAAAACAGCAAAAGTTTACAAAAAATCCAAACTTGTGAATTATCAGAGAAGGCAGTTTACCACTAGTATCTCTATAAAATACACACTTGTCAAAAACAAAACCCCTCCAAAAAAGGATCACCTTTGTTACTTTTATAGTCTTTAGTGACTGTTGGACACTCCCATTTCCCTGTGACCTCATTAATACAAGACTCACAGTTGGTTAATAATAACACATGGGCAAAGCATATCCGTTCTACGTCATTTGTTCAGCATTATTTGTAAGAAAAGCTTAGAACAAAAGTTCATCTAAGTTCAGTGTGTGCTGTGTACGCCTGTCAATCAACCCTGGTTAGGCATCTACGCCCAAAACCCCATAAAATAACTCTCTTTCTACATCGTCTAACTGCAAAGCCATCCAAGTCTCAACACCTGCACTGTTAGCCTAGCATGTCTGGACCACACAAATCTCCCTGTTCGTATTCTGTTTTTTCTGCTCTACGCTCTCTTTACCACAACTACTTTCTAAAGCTGTAAAAACAGATCTGTTCGGTAGAATCTGACCTCTGCTCTGAGTTCATCAAAGGCAGGTGTGAGTTCAATCAAAACCACACACACACACACACACACACACACACACATGAATCAAACCTGACTGTTCAGTTCCTCTTAAAATAAAAATACAAGATATAGTTGGAAAATAGAACTCCGAATATAACTGAAGACTTGCAAAAATAAAAAGACTCTTCCAGCAAAACAACTTTGTAAAGATTAAGCAGAAAACTAATGATGTGACTTTTCCTCTCCTCCATTTGGTTCATGATGCACGATGTATGATGTTCACCTGACACTGTCAAATTTAAAGTCACATTCAACTACCATTCAAAACGATCCGTTTAACAGCACACGGAAGCTCGGCATCCGGCCCGGCCGAGCTCCGCCCACAGCTCCGTTCGCCCCCGGAGACACCGAGCGTCCGGGGGCGGGACGACAGGTGTCATGTGTCCAGTGCTGGTCCAGTTTGTAGTGGTTTTAAAGCAGTTCCACTCAGTCCCATTGAAGTGCATGGATGCTGAGCGTCTACGGACAAATGCACTGAGCAGAGATGGAATGAACAAACACAGACACGGGAATGGAGGAGAAGTGAACAACATCCAGTCCACTGATCTGGGATCAAACTGATTCTGAACCAACTGGTCTGAGAGATGAATGTGTTCCAACACATTTGGAGTCAATGAAATGAAAACAACTGAACAGATTTGGGCGACACGGTGGTGCAGTGGTTAGCACTGGTGCCTCACAGACAGAAGGTCCTGGGTTCAATTCCAACACCAGTCGACGGGGGGTGGGTCCTTTCTGTGTGGAGTTTGCATGTTCTCCCCGTGTCTGCGTGGGTTCTCCCCGGGTACTCCGGCTTCCTCCCACCATCCAAACACATGCACTAATAGGTTAATTGGTTCATCTAAATTGCCCATAGGTGTGAATGTGACAGTGATTGTTTGTCTGTATATGTTCAGCCCTGCGATGAACTGGTCACATGTCCAGGGTGTACCCCGCCTTCGCCCCTATGTAGCTGGGATAGGCTCCAAGAGACCCCCGTGACCCTAGTGAGGATAAAGCGGGTTCAGAAAATGAATGAATGAATGAACAGATTTGAGCATTTAATGGGAGTCATGTTAGGGTCAGATGAGCTTCCACTGCAGTCGGACACAAACAGCTGTGGATGCACAAGTTAAATATTTGGGTGAAATCCGATTATTTTGTGCTCGTTCATATTCACATTAAATGTGACTTCTATCAGTTTTAGGTATGAACTGAATGTGACCCTGAAGTGACCCACATGTACTAAAGGGGTCCTGAAGTGACCCACATGCACTAAAGGGGTCCTGAAGTGACCCACATGCACTAAAGGGGTCCTGATGGAATACATGACCACGCAGACACACACTGTGTTTATGGAAGTATGTTTTTCCCTCCACTCCTCCTCCTGCGACGCAAAATTGTGACATTTTTCGCATTTCAATGACGTAAAAGTAGGATAAATGCAATCCGACTGTTCAGACTGAAGTCACATTGCAAACTATCAGCTATGTATTGGCTTAAAGACCACATATGAAAGTGGTCTGGGTCAGAGTTAGGACCACATATGAAAGTGGTCTGGGTCAGAGTTAGGACCACATATGAAAGTGACCTGGGTCAGATTTAGGACCACATATGAAAGTGGTCTGGGTCAGATTTAGGACCACATATGACAGTGGTCTGGGTCAGAGTTAGGACCACATATGAAAGTGACCAGGGTCAGAGTTAGGACCACATATGAAAGTGGTCTGGGTCAGAGTTAGGACCACATATGAAAGTGGTCTGGGTCAGAGTTAGGACCACATATGAAAGTGACCTGGGTCAGATTTAGGACCACATATGAAAGTGGTCTGGGTCAGAGTTAGGACCACATATGAAAGTGACCAGGGTCGGGAGTTAGGACCACATATGAAAGTGGTCTGGGTCAGATTTAGGACCACATATGAAAGTGGTCTGGGTCAGAGTTAGGACCACATATGAAAGTGGTCTGGGTCAGAGTTAGGACCACATATGAAAGTGGTCTGGGTCAGAGTTAGGACCACATATGAAAGTGGTCTGGGTCAGATTTAGGACCACATATGACTGTGGTCTGGGTCAGAGTTAGGACCACATATGAAAGTGGTCTGGGTCAGAGTTAGGACCACATATGAAAGTGGTCTGGGTCAGAGTTAGGACCACATATGAAAGTGGTCTGGGTCAGAGTTAGGACCACATATGAAGGTGGTCTGGGTCAGAGTTAGGACCACATATGAAAGTGGTCTGGGTCAGAGTTAGGACCACATATGACAGTGGTCTGGGTCAGAGTTAGGACCACATATGAAAGTGGTCTGGGTCAGAGTTAGGACCACATATGAAAGTGGTCTGGGTGATCTGTGCTGCTCAAAGTGTCTTAACAGATCGGAAACAGGTCACATCTGGGCAGAACAGTTGGATTTGGGCCCCAGATGCCTGCAGTGTGAACGCAGCCTCATGTATTTGTCTGTACTTAGGACAAAGTAAGCTTCTGGACATGACCATAAATCTCTGTGCACAGGTATGTGTGGTGGGTTTGATGCTCCATCCATCCTGATTATGTCCAGTGAATTTTCCTGGCTGCTTGTAGACGCTTCATTTGAACACCACATGTACAGTATGTACATGTCAGTATACCAGGGGTGGAGTTACTGTAAAGCAGGAGGTGGAACACTAAATGGAATGGTGATGCATCGCTGAACTCATGTTGTCGTGTATATTGGACATTTGATGAAGGCGGCAGAGTGGGCTTCATGTAAGAAAACGTCTCCATAGTGGCAGTGAATTTTGGACAGAGTGTCTGCACCACAGCTCCACCGCAGACACAAGAGAAGGCAAAGGTTTTCAGATGGATTTGAACATTTCTGTGTTTTGGGCACAGATATGATCTACTGGTACTTTATTCCCTCCACCAGGAGGTACTGTGATGGCTTTGCTTTGTGTGTTTGTTTGTTTGTTTGTTAGCAAGATAACTCAAAAAGTTCTGGACGGATTTTCATAAAATTTTCAGGAAATGTTGATACTGGCACAAGGAAGACATGATTACATTTTGGTGGTGATGGGGGGGGCAGATGTGTCTTGGCGGAGGTCTGTGTTCTCCGAGTGCTTTTCTTGTTTGACATGTTTGTCATAACACTAAATGCTAGTCCACCATGTTTAGTTTGGACTGCTTGTCTGAATTTGTCGGTTCTGTTATTAACCTTTGACACATCCAGGGTGCATGGTTTGAATAGTTTTGGATTTTTCATTCTAGTTTAGTTTTATGTAGTTTTGACTTTTTTTTCCCCTCTAATTCAGTTCATTTTAATTCGTTTTTAGAGCAGGTTTGATAGTTTTATTAGTTTTCATTTTTTTCTAATAGTAGTTGTAGTTTAGTTGTAGTTTAGTTTTAGTTCAGTTTTAGTTTAGTTGTAGTTTAGTTTTAGTTTAGTTGTAATTTAGTTTTAGTTCAGTTTTAGTTTAGTTGTAGTTTAGTTTTAGTTCAGTTTCAGTTTTAGTTGTAGTTTAGTTTTAGTTTAGCTTAGTTTAGTCTTAGTTGTAGTTTAGTTGTAATTTCGTTTTAGTTCAGTTTTAGTTTAGTTGTAGTTTAGTTTAGTTGTAGTTTAGTTTTAGTTTAGTTGTAGTTTAGTTTTAGTTCAGTTGTAGTTTAGTTGTAGTTTATTTCAGTTTAGTTGTAGTTTAGTTTTAGTTCAGTTGTAGTTTAGTTGTAGTTTATTTTCAGTTTAGTTGTAGTGTAGTTTTAGTTTAGTTGTAGTTTAGTTGTAGTTCAGTTGTAGTTTAGTTGTAGTTTAGATTTAGTTTAGTTGTAGTTTAGTTTTAGTTCAGTTGTAGTTTAGATTTAGTTTAGTTGTAGTTTAGTTGTAGTTCAGTTGTAGTTCAGTTGTAGTTCAGTTTTAGTTTAGTTGTAGTTCAGTTGTAGTTCAGTTTTAGTTTAGTTGTAGTTCAGTTGTAGTTTAGTTGTAGTTTATTTTCAGTTTAGTTGTAGTGTAGTTTTAGTTTAGTTGTAGTTTAGTTGTAGTTCAGTTGTAGTTTAGTTGTAGTTTAGATTTAGTTTAGTTGTAGTTTAGTTTTAGTTCAGTTGTAGTTTAGATTTAGTTTAGTTGTAGTTTAGTTGTAGTTCAGTTGTAGTTTAGTTGTAGTTTAGTTGTAGTTCAGTTGTAGTTCAGTTTTAGTTTAGTTGTAGTTCAGTTGTAGTTTAGTTGTAGTTCAGTTGTAGTTCAGTTGTAGTTCAGTGGTCTCTTTTCTCTTCTTCTCTGTGCTCCTATTCAAATCAATCCCAGACAGGACTCTGCTGCTTTAGTCTCCATGTTTCCAGGTAGAGTGGGGACCAGAAGACGACTGGAAACCACAAGTGAACACAAGTGACGGAGCAAAAAGTGTCGTATGGAGACAGCACAGAAAACTGAGAGAGACAAAGAAATCCATTGAACATCAATCTGACATTGACAAAGACCAAAACCAAGGGAATTTGATCCAGAATTTGTATCTGTTTCAGTTAGTTTAGTAAACACACAATACAGTTTCAGTTAGTTATGGTTTTTTTCTTTTAATTCTAGTTTTTATTTATTTCAGTTCATGAAAATGTTTTTACAGTTCTAGTTTTGGTCATTTGGTTAGTTTGGGTTAACGATAAGAACCTTGCCAGGGTGTACCCCACCTTTGTACGGTGGTAGCTCAGATAGGCTCCAGCATCCCCACCACGCTCTCAAGGACTAAGTGTTTCACAGAATGGATGGGTAGCTGACTGATGGCAATGGCGCTGAATGATGAAAGTTCCAAAAACAGACATTTGGAAACTCGATCTGAACACTGGTCATCTGTGTTACGGTCCATGATCTTTGTTATTCGAGAAAGAAAAAATAAAGACAAATCAAAGGTGTAAGTTCACAGAACTTCTGTCTAAGATCAGGCTTACAGCAGACGAAACAGAAGAATAAAATGCATGGGTTCCACGTCAGTGGAAACGGACCATCTTCTAGTTCAAATGTGCGTCATCTGTAACTTTAAGGCCAAACCTGAGCTGGTTTGCTAGCGCTGTGGTGGATGTTGGAAGGCCAACACCTTCAAACACTGACCAGTGAAGCCTGTTGTGACTTCAGGCTGTGTGCTTTATGATCTGAAACCATTACAGCTCCTCATTACTGCACTTCAGTCCCACTCATTCTGTGCACGTTCAGTTTATGAGAATAAACCCAGCAGGTGGGCTTTGATATGAAGCTGGGGGGGGGGGGGTAGGAGGGGGTGGAGGTTTGACAATCCAAGAATAGAGTTTGCACATAGAGTCCCACCCACACCTTCCATGCAGATGCACAGGAGCAGTGCTGCAGGTTGGGCTGGGGCTGCATCTGGACGTTTGTTCAGCTGAGGACGATCACCAGTGAGCGAAGAGGACGATCCACATTTAAGTAGATCCACCCCAGGTCCGTCATCAGAAAATCAGACCACTCTCATTTTACATTCTCAAAATCAACTTGTGAATAATTGATCAATTAATCAAAAACGAAGCATGTAATCAGAAGTACTGAGTAATACTATACACTGTAAAAAAACAAACAAACATAAAAACAGGGTAATATTCCAGCAGCAGGGGTGCTGGAAAAATACTGTAAAATAACGGAAAATAACCATCTCATAAAAATACAGTAATTTTCCATAATTCAAATACAGTCTTTTGCCCTAACTTTACATATTTTTTTTTTGACTTTTTAATGTTTAATAAAGAATATTTACATGTATTAAAACAATCCAATTCCCTATAAATATATATAGAAATAATTTTCAGTGAGACTCAGTTGTCCAATCCACTGATAAAAACTGTATTTGGACAGTTTATCAGTGCTTATACATGTTATACATTCACAAAAATACATTTATTCAACAGTTTTGTTGTGAAACCTCCTGTAATTACACAAGATATTTGTCAATGAACAAACAAGTCTGGTTCAACTGACAGAACTAATACTTCTGTTACCGTTAATTGTCAGTAATTTTATCTGGTTTTATTTTTTATTTTTTTACAATATTAAACTTTAAATTAACAGTTTAGTGTCATAAATAGAAAAGAAATATTTGTGAAATTATGATACATTTGCAAACATATTTTAACTGTATTTTTCTATGAAAAAAGAAAAAAAATTCTTTTAAAAAAATTGGAATTTTTTGGTTCTTCACAGTTCCAGTTTTTTCCTGTTCTTTTCCATTTGACATGTAAATCACAGTCTGTTTTTGTCATTTCATTGATATTTTCCTGTATCTGAAAAATACAGGAAAATCTGTCAAATAAACAGTGAAAATTCTATTAAATTACAGATATTTTTTACAGTGTATACTGTGTCTTTAAAAAGAACACTCCAAACGCTGATGCTGGGTTGGCTGATTAGACCCATCATTTCTCCTGCCGTTCATTATAGCACTTGAAGTCTGTGGCGTGTTGGGCCCATTATGGTCTGAATGATGGGCCCCTGGGGGGCTCCTGCCTGGCTGGAATGGCCTCATGTTCCCTGGGTGTTGGACTCCCGTGCAGTGCACTCATCAGACCAAATGACTCCCAGAAGGTATCTGCTGAACCACTTCACTTCTGAGCGCCAGGTTAACAGCTGCCTGCAGATTTTACAAGCCCTCCTGCACATTTGAGCCCTTCTATAGGACAGGGACACAACACAAGCCAGATTTCCAGGACTGTGTTGTTCAAACAGACCCTGTGCTCCTGTGGAAACACAATATAGAATATGTCCATCTGGAACTTACCCATGATTCCCCATTCTACAAGTTTGCAACTTTTTGTGGGAGCGTCAAGTTGGTTGTGTAAATGGAACCAGGTCCGAGTTCCGAAAACCATGAAAAGATGACAAACTGCATTTTACACCAATTGTCTGCATGTATTAGTAGGATTAGTGGGGAAGAAGTTACTGAACATTGTAGACCAGTCGGGGATTTTGGACTGTGGTGCTTTGGCTCTTTATGGGTTGAATACAGTTGTTGTGTCATCCTGTCATATTGTCCTCAGACAGTTGATATGATTATAGAACTTTATGACATGTTTAAAGTTAAGGAAAAAATTACATAATGTGATACAAGGAATGACTCGTGTGCTGTCCATGGTGCTGAATCAGAGACCCTTAAACGGAGCTGGTTCCAAAGCAGATCAGAGACAGCTTATTCAGAACCAGCACAGACCTGGTCTTCCTAGGTCTGTTTCAGTTAAACATAGCTGGTAGTTGATGAAAAGCCTGGAGCTTGGTGTGTACCGGGTCACAGCGGCTTAGGCACCGGTCTGCAGCCCGACAGGAGCTGGTGTTCAGAGCCTGGAGCCCAGAGCCTGGAGCCCGGAGCCTGGAGCCCGGAGCCTGGAGCCCGGAGCCTGGAGCCCGGAGCCTGGAGCCCGGAGCCCGGAGCCCGGAGCCTGGAGCCCAGAGCCTGGAGCCCAGAGCCTGGAGCCCGGCTTCCTGCAGGACACGACACGGCGATGTGGGAGCTGGAGTTGGCATTAATGGAGTCAAATAAAATGACATCTACCAGCATTAAAGAAAATATAAACAGCAGAGGAGTGCACATGTGGATTCATTTATGGTTCGGACCTGAAGGAGAGCATTATTCAGATCTAGATCCAAGGTCCGTGGAGGACCGGCTTGGTCTACCAGTTCACTGTGGTTTAGAGCCCCTCCCAGCCCCACAGGAGGCGGGGCTTTGAGGGCACAAAGCAGGGCTCGGAGGTCAGACCACGATTTGGTTCTGCGTTCTGTAAACCAAACTAGTTCCATGATCCTTCAACGGAACTGGATCCTTCAAAGGAACTGGATCCTTAAACGAAACTGGATCAGAACTCAGATCTGGTTTCAAGAATGGAACCAACTTCACACTCCCCCTTTTTGTGGAGTTTTAACCCAGTTGTTACTGTACAGGGGCATTTTCATTTGCACAGTAATGGGAGTTATATGTTTCTGTTTGACTTTGACATGAATTTCATGTGTGTTCATTTCTGTGAACACTTGTCTTTTCTTTCTCCATTACTACATGTTTTCAAAGCAACTGTGACCAACTCACACCTGGATACTCTGTAAATCCCATCCACACTTTGTCATTTTTAGCCACTGCTCTGCAATAATAATAATAATAAAAAATCTATAACAATGCTGTAGTTGTAGTTCTTGTCCTTTGTTGTTTCAGTTCAGTTTGTACGTGAGTGCTTCTATAAACCGGTCCTAAAAACAGGACAGAGGGGCTGAAAATTCAAACCACATGTAGACTAATGTTATGAAGTGAGTTTGGAGGCACTTTGGGTCTATTCGAATAAGAAATACTTACTGAGATAAAAGAGAAACTATTTTTTTCAGATAAAACAGATTTTTATATTGTTTTACATTATATTTTATATAAAAATCTGTATGTAACACGGTCAAAAGGACACGAAAATTATGCACTATTATTTTTTTTTAAATATCTCTTTATTCTCTCATGGGTACATTTTGGGAATCAAACTAATTATGCAAGGGTGACTGTTTGACAAAAAATGACCGCTGTTGCAAAATCATTTGTGCTTTATATGTGTTTAACTGGGCAGGTTCTGTATGTAACACCAGTGGACGCCATGGGTTCCACACCAAACCTGGAATGAGACTGAGATTCCTGAAAAACCTGTGGGGGGGGCACAGATGTGCCTTGGCAGAGGTCTGCGCTCTCTGAGTGCTTCTAGTTCAGTTTGATATACACTGAACAGAGGTGTGCGTCCAGCAGTATGAACGGACTTAAAGCGTTCCTGTCACTGAGTTGTCAGTTAGCCGCATTAATGTCCAGTAGCATAAAGAATCCTAGCACACACCTGGGTGAGAAGAAGGATGGTTTTCCTGTCTCAGTTCTCATAATCATAAATTAAAGGAATGATTCATGTCTTTGTTTCAGTGACAGGCTCTCTTATTAGCAAGAAAATACCATCATAGCAAAACATTTATTCTAAAGTGTTTGAGGACGCTGGAGGCTTTGAAATCCACCTGTTGTACTTGTAGTCAGCTCGTATTCTCCCATGAGCCCCTCATGGGAGTGAGAGTGGAAAGGTCAAGTGTAAGGGCCCAGATGAACATGAACATTATGCCAATGTGCAAAAAGGACAATGGTTTTTATTGACAGATGGAATGACTGGAGGAACACACGCACATACAGTACACACCAAGGTTCCATTAGTTTAGGATTTGTCATTCTAGTTTAGTTCAATTTAGTTTGGACTGTTTTCTCTAATTCAGTTTGTTTTAATTCGTTTTTAGAGCAGGTTTGATAGTTTTTATTAGTTTTCATTATTTTCTCTTTTTTTTTTTTCACTAGGTCCAGGTCCAGGTTCTAGTAGTTTTGGATTTTTCATTCTAGTTCAGTTTTATTTACTTTTGACATTTTTTTTTTCTCTAATTCAGTTCATTTTAATTCATTTTTGGAGCAGGTTTGATCATTTCTATTAGTTTTCCTTTTTTCCTAAATGCTTAGTTTTAGTTTAGTTGTAGTTTAGTTTTAGTTTAGTTGTAGTTTAGATTTAGTTTAGTTATAGTTCAGTTGTAGTTCAGTTGTAGTTTAGTTTTAGTTCAGTTGTAGTTCAGTTGTGGTTCAGTTGTAGTTTAGTTTTAGTTTAGTTGTAGTTCAGTTGTAGTTCAGTTGTAGTTCAGTTGTAGTTCAGTTTTAGTTCAGTTGTAGTTTAGTTGTAGTTCAGTTGTAGTTCAGTTGTAGTTCAGTTGTAGTTCAGTTTTAGTTTAGTTGTAGTTCAGTTGTAGTTCAGTTGTAGTTCAGTTGTAGTTCAGTTGTAGTTCAGTGGTCTCTTTTCTCTTCTTCTCTGTGCTCCTATTCAAATCAATCCCAGACAGGACTCTGCTGCTTTAGTCTCCATGTTTCCAGGTAGAGTGGGGACCAGAAGACGACTGGAAACCACAAGTGAACACAAGTGACGGAGCAAAAGTGTCGTATGGAGACAGCACAGAAAACTGAGAGAGACAAAGAAATCCATTGAACATCAATCTGACATTGACAAAGACCAAAACCAAGGGAATTTGATCCAGAATTTTTCATAAGTTTTAGTTAGTTTAGGAAACACACAATGCAGTTTCAGTTAGTTATCTTTTTTTTTCTTTTAATTCTAGTTTTTATTTATTTCAGTTAATGAAAATGTTTTTTCAATTCCAGTTTTAATCATTTCATTAGTTTTGCTTAACGATAATAACCTTGGTACGTACACACATGAGTGGGACAAATGTCATGTGAATGTGTACAGAACTGCTCTTCAGGAGTCAGTCAGCGGCAGGTGGGTGCACCCAGTAAAACAGGATTATTGAGTCTGCAGAATCACTGAGTGGTGTGTTTGTTGATCATGTAAACTTTTTGGAGATGCATTTACTGCTCAGTAAATGTGACAGTTGTTTACAGCAGCATGTGGAGGAATGCATTTAGAAAAGAGCGACAGGAAAGGAATGAGACTCATCTGTGACATGATGGTTCAAAACAACGCTGAATTATTTATTGAACTATATTCTGATGAATCTTTTTGAATACACACTGTGGGTGTGTAATGCTTTTTCTGTCTCAGTGTGAGTTACAGTGGACAAAATTTATATTGTTGGTGTTTACAATGTTCGCCTGTTCATATGGATCAAAACCAGGGACAGAATCCTTCCTACACTGTAAAGAAAAAATCTGTAATTTAACAGAATTTTCACTGTTTATTTGACAGATTTTTCCTGTATTTTTCAGATACAGGAAAATATCAATGAAATGACATAAACAGACTGTGATTTTACATGTCAAATGGAAAAGAACAGGAAAAAACTGGAATAACCAGAAAATATCCATTTTTTAAAATAAGTTTTTTCTTTTTCCACAGAAAAATACAGTTAAAATTTGCAAATGTATCATAATTTCACAAATATTTCTTTTCTATTCATGAGATTAAACTGTTAATTTAAAGTTTAATACTGTAAAATAAATAAATAAATAAATAAATAAATAAATAAATAAATAAATAAAATGAGATAAAATTACTGACAATTAACGGTAACAGAAGTATTTGTTCTGTCAGTTGAACCAGACTTGTTTGTTAATTGACAAATATCTTGTGTAATTACAGGAGGTTTCACAACACAAATGTTGAATAAATGTATTTTTGTGAATGTAGAACATGTATAAGCACTGATAAACTGTCCAAATACAGTTTTTATCAGTGGATTGGACAACTGAGTCTCACTGAAAATTATTTCTATATATATTTATAGGGAATTGGATTGTTTTAATACATGTAAATATTCTTTATTAAACATTAAAAAGTCAAAAAAAAATTTCCAACATCTCATGTAAAGTTAGGGCAAAAAACTGTACTTTAATTATGGAAAATTACCGTATTTTTATGAGATGGTTATTTTCTGTTATTTAACAGTATTTTTTCAGCACCCCTGCTGCTGGAATAATACTGTTTTGTTTTTTACAGTGTATTCAATTAGCTCTTTGAACAATTAACTTGTAATCGTGATCATGCTCCCAGTGTTGATGTGGGGTCTTTTCATATGTGAGGCTGGTTCCTGTGTGTGTGCTTTGAAAACCTTTCCTCTACTCGATGTGGACAGGATGTGACTGAAGTCCCTCTGTAAACAGACGGCTGTGGCTCAGTCATGTGACAGTCATGTGACAGTCATGTGACAGCCCTGTCCTGTTGGAGAACAGAAGACCGAAGGCTGACACTTTCAGAGTTTCCATGCTGTTTGCAGTGGCAGAATGCCTGAGGCTCTAACAAGGCGAATCCTTCTGCATTCATGTCATGCCTTTGAATTATAAGTAGAAGCAGCTCAGGGTGGGAAGCTCATCTTGTTATGGGTGTTGGACTCACTGACAGCTGATTGAAGGTTCACTTGTACTTTGTTTAGAATTTGACCCAGACAGATGTGATCACAGCGGTTTCCACTGTATTCTGTCCTCTGCCTTGATCCGTTTATGCTAACTGTGTTTTCAGTGGAGCATGTCATGTTGGAGCACCCGGCAGTCTGCCAATCACATTCTTTTACGTCAGGGCTGTCAAACATGCGGCTCGGGGCCCAAATGCAGCCCACCAAAGGTTCCAATGTGGACCGTGGCATGAATTTCCAAAGTGTATAAATTCCACAGTCCAGGCTGTGGAACTCATGTTAGTGTGGGTTCCACATCCAGACCAATCTGATCTACAGTCCAATAAGAACAGCAGAAGAACCCACACAAAAGAAGGACTGCAGATTTACTACTGGGTTTGATGGAAAAAAATAATATGACATTATGTCTGTAAATAATGACAACTTCAAATGTTTGTCTTTGTTTTAGTGCAAAAAATCACATTAAATGATGAAACTCTTTCCATTTCCAAACTCTCCTGTACCAATAAAATGTGACTAACCTGAACAAATGTGCCCAACCTGAAATGTCTGTATTAAATTCAGTCCAGTTTGAACTCTTTTCTTCCTGTTCCTCAGTGTTTAGTGTCTTTGGAGATCTGATCCAGAATGCACATGGACTAATGAGAAGTTACTACTCAAAAATCACCCAAATTCACCCAAAAATTACCCCAAAACCACCTAAAAATCATCAAAAACCATCTAAAAACCACATAAAAATCACCCAAAAACTGCTTATAAAAATGCTTCTTATTGTAAAAGTGTTGATGTAAACAGTGCTGTGTGCCATTCTTCATGTATGTATTGGTGGAACAGAAGCAGGATGGATCAGCACCATACTCCAGATTGAACCTGTACAAATAAAACATGTGATATGTAGGAGAGAATCTGGGAAGAAAAACTGGGGAATCCAAAAGAAGAGATTTGTTTTTCAGCTCAATTCAGTTCAAATAGAACTTGTCCATTTGTGACATGAAAATATAGCATTAATTGTGATGAAATTGGAAATTTTTGAGCTGAAAACATAGTTTACTATGAACAAAGACACAAAGAAGAGCTCTGAGCATATATATATATATATATATATATATATATATACATATATATATATATATATATATATATATATATATATATATATATATATATATATATATATATATATGTATATATATATATACACACACACATATATATATCGCAATGACCAGACCAGCGAGAAATGTCAACACAAAAACACCCATATGGTCATTTTAGCCACTTTCAGGAACTCTGCATGAGCATTATCGTCCTTCTGGTGGTGCAGGGATCATTATGAACCACATTAGGGATGGGTCATGATTGTCCTTAAACAGTCTGCTTAAACTTCAGTGAAGTCTGTGATCACATCCACTGTGCCTTAGGGTACGTTTACACGGCAACACTCCGCAAAGATTTCTCCTTTGCGTTATAAAATCATTCCCCGTTAAGACGAAGCCGCTATGATAACGATCTGCGTTAACATGAGTCCGCGAGGACGGCTGAATACGCTGTAGTGGCCATGCCAGACCAGTAGCTGGCGATGTAGAGCTGTAGTGAAACAGTGGCGGTAAAACACGCGCCTGCGCACAAATGATTTCCAGTTTAGACAGCCTTTAAATGAGAAGAAGAAGAAGAAGAAGACGAGGCGGACAACACTATTTACAAACAACAATGGCGAGTGGTCGTACAAAGACGCAGGACTTCTGTGTCTGGACAGACGAGCTGAGCACAGTTAGCAGCACGTATGTTGTTCTGAAACCGGCCATTGTTGTTGTGGTTGTTCCTTCTTTTTCTGCAGCTTTATTGTGTCATAGAGGCTGGCAAACCAGCTCGGAGGCGCATTACCGCCACCAACTGGCCCGGAGTGGGTTAACTGGCGGTTCTTGGCTGCGCGCGCATGCGCTGACGTCATATTTTACCCCGGAACGCTCCGATTCGTGTTAACACGGAGCTGGAATGCGGAGCGTATCGATAACATTCCACCCTGGACCCTGGTATCAAAAGTTTCCAGATTCAGGCACTCTAGGCACCGTTTCCATGGTAACAGAAGGCTAATCCGCCATGAAATCTTCCTGGAGTCGACTGAATCCGACGCCGTGTAAACGGCCCCTTAATACAGCAGAATTCACTCTGATGTCTGTATTTTATGATCACAACACTGTTGATAAAATAGGGGAGGTTAATAACTGACTCCGCCCATCAGAAAAAACAGTCCAGTAGTTCATAGTGATTATGGAGGAACATCCCCAGACAAAACAGCAGTAGGTTCGAAAAACAACCTTTAGGAGGACGGTGAGCTTCTGAAGAACTGCCACATCACATGACACAGACTCACAACACACAGGGTTATGGACCTGGCCCAAATATTAAACCACTTTACTTTTATTGATCATAAACAACAAGCAATAAACTAGCTATTCAGTGGTCAGTCCAGTGGTCAGTCCAGTGGTCACTCCAGTGGTCACTCCAGGGGTAACTCCAGTGGTCAGTCCAGTGGTCAGTTCTTCTCCAGCTGTTCTCTTGTATATTCATGGTTTGGTTGTTTCAGTTCCATATCAGCCAACACAGTGGACACTAATGCACCATCCCATAATAATCCACTGACATTCAGACCGGTACTGTAACTGTACTGTTCTACATAAACCTGATCTGCACTGACATATCTGAGGTTAAACCATCTGCTAATTGTTATTAAACTGTAATTAAAATTTTTTTTGCTAAATCAAAGTGGTTTTTTTTTGCATGTTGTCTGAGTAATAACTAGTATTATAATATGTTAAAATGTGAGAAAACATCAGCAGCAGCATTCACACTGTTTTTATTTCATAGTTTTCATGCAGTATGTCAGTAAATGCATGTTTCTGTGCTTCAAACACGTCATTTTTAATCTGTTCTGTTGTTTGTACATGCAGCCTGTGCTGCTACTCATTCTGTTTGTGTGCTGTCTCTCATCCAGGTCGTTATTGTAAATGAGAATCAGTTCACAAATAACATACCTGGTTAAATAAATGTGAAATTAAAAACAAATAGAATAAATAAAACGCATGTGTCCAGCTGAGTGGACTTTTTTGTAACTCCATGAAAAACAGGTTCATAAAAAATGTTCAATCTCATAGTTTTATTTTCATGCCTAAAGAGGAATAAAAACACTAAGGGGAAAAATAGGTTAAGGTTCCCATAATTCATGCATGAAAGGGTTAAATAAAATGTAACCGGTCCAATTATGGTAGAAAGAGCTCATTTTAAATAGAGTTACTGGAAAGTTAGCTTCACACACTATCTGTAAAATATAGGGGATTAATGACAGGTTTATGAGTGCAATTATCTTCAGTTGTCTTTACTGTGGTGCAGTAAATTATCCAAAAGTACCCATCACCTTAGGTCCGAATGACTGTGGAACTGGAACAGCCCATTGTGTGAAAGCAGGAACAGTCAGTGCCCCTGACTGCACTGCTGCAGCTGGGCTGTTCCTTCACACTACTGTTATCCTCTGAGGAAATGCTTTTGGAAGTCTGGAAAACTGGGCATTTTTAGGAGGAGCTGGGAGTTTGGGCTGGAACTAGGTTCAAATAGTTTTGGATTTTCATTCCAGTTGAGTTTGATTTAGTTTGGACTGTTTTTCTCTAATTCAGTTTGTTTTAATTAGTTTTTAGAGCAGGTTTGATAGTTTCTATTAGTTTCATTTTTTTCTAGATGCTCAGTTGTAGTTTAGTTTTAGTTGTAGTTCAGTTGTAGTTTAGTTGTAGTTTAGTTGTAGTTCAGTTGTAGTTTAGTTTTAGTTGTAGTTCAGTTGTAGTTCAGTTGTAGTTTAGTTGTAGTTCAGTTGTAGTTCAGTTGTAGTTTAGTTGTAGTTCAGTTGTAGTTTAGCTGTAGTTTAGCTGTAGTTCAGTTGTAGTTTAGCTGTAGTTTAGCTGTAGTTCAGTTGTAGTTCAGTTGTAGTTTAGTTGTAGTTTAGTTGTAGTTCAGTTGTAGTTTAGTTTTAGTTGTAGTTCAGTTGTAGTTCAGTTGTAGTTCAGTTGTAGTTTAGTTGTAGTTCAGTTGTAGTTTAGTTGTAGTTCAGTTGTAGTTTAGCTGTAGTTTAGCTGTAGTTCAGTTGTAGTTCAGTTGTAGTTTAGTTGTAGTTTAGTTGTAGTTCAGTTGTAGTTTAGTTTTAGTTGTAGTTCAGTTGTAGTTCAGTTGTAGTTCAGTTGTAGTTTAGTTGTAGTTCAGTTGTACAGTAGTTCAGTTGTAGTTTAGTTGTAGTTTAGCTGTAGTTCAGTTGTAGTTCAGTTGTAGTTTAGTTGTAGTTCAGTTGTAGTTTAGCTGTAGTTTAGCTGTAGTTCAGTTGTAGTTCAGTTGTAGTTTAGTTGTAGTTTAGTTGTAGTTCAGTTGTAGTTTAGTTTTAGTTGTAGTTCAGTTGTAGTTCAGTTGTAGTTTAGTTGTAGTTCAGCTGTACTTCAGTTGTAGTTTAGCTGTAGTTTAGCTGTAGTTCAGTTGTAGTTCAGTTGTAGTTCAGTTGTAGTTTAGTTGTAGTTTAGCTGTAGTTTAGTTTAGTTGTAGTTTAGTTGTAGTTCAGTTGTAGTTCAGTTGTAGTTTAGTTGTAGTTCAGTTGTAGTTCAGTTGTAGTTCAGTTGTAGTTCAGTTGTAGTTTAGTTGTAGTTCAGCTGTACTTCAGTTGTAGTTTAGCTGTAGTTTAGCTGTAGTTCAGTTCTAGTTCAGTTGTAGTTTAGTTGTAGTTTAGCTGTAGTTTAGTTTAGTTGTAGTTCAGTTGTAGTTTAGTTGTAGTTCAGTTGTAGTTCAGTTGTAGTTTAGTTGTAGTTCAGTTGTAGTTCAGTTGTAGTTCAGTTGTAGTTTAGTTGTAGTTCAGTTGTAGTTCAGTTGTAGTTTAGTTTTAGTTCAGTTGTAGTTCAGTTGTAGTTCAGTTGTAGTTTAGTTGTAGTTCAGTTGTAGTTCAGTTGTAGTTTAGTTTTAGTTCAGTTGTAGTTCAGTTGTAGTTCAGTTGTAGTTCAGTTGTAGTTTAGCTGTAGTTTAGTTGTAGTTCAGTTGTAGTTTAGTTGTAGTTCAGTTGTAGTTCAGTTGTAGTTCAGTTGTAGTTCAGTTGTAGTTCAGTTGTAGTTTAGTTTTAGTTCAGTTGTAGTTCAGTTGTAGTTCAGTTGTAGTTTAGTTGTAGTTCAGTTGTAGTTCAGTTGTAGTTTAGTTTTAGTTCAGTTGTAGTTCAGTTGTAGTTCAGTTGTAGTTCAGTTGTAGTTTAGCTGTAGTTTAGTTGTAGTTCAGTTGTAGTTTAGTTGTAGTTCAGTTGTAGTTCAGTTGTAGTTCAGTTGTAGTTCAGTGGTCTCTTTTCTCTTCTTCTCTGTGCTCCTATTCAAATCAATCCCAGACAGGACTCTGCTGCTTTAGTCTCCATGTTTCCAGGTAGAGTGGGGACCAGAAGACGACTGGAAACCACAAGTGAACACAAGTGACGGAGCAAAAAGTGTCGTATGGAGACAGCACAGAAAACTGAGAGAGACAAAGAAATCCATTGAACATCAATCTGACATTGACAAAGACCAAAACCAAGGGAATTTGATCCAGAATTTGTCTCCGTTTTAGTTAGTTTAGTAAACACACAATACAGTTTCAGTTAGTTCTGGTTTTTTTTCTTTTAATTATAGTTTTTATTTATTTGTTAATGAAAATGTTTTTACAATTCCAGTTTTCGTTGTTTCGTTAGTTTTCGTTAACGATAATAATCTTGGTACCTGGTACTAGTTTTTTGGACTCTGGTACCTGGTACTAGTTTTTTGGACTCTGGTACCTGGTACTAGTTTTTTGGTACCTCCTCCTCTGAGGTTCCAGGACTGGGGACCAGATCCTAAAGGTGACACTGTGTAAACACTGCAGAGCTCTGATTGGTCAGTGGTGTGTGTGCCCCGCCCTTTTCCAGTAAATCTGTCAGTAGGTGAATCCACATGATGACAGTCTGTAAAACTACACCATGGTTTGTCCAGGAGGTTCAGACGCAAACATTCAGCAGGAGTTTGACCAGACAACAGGCAACCAGTGAGTTTATCAGCAACTGTGAGCAGAGCACACAGAAGGAACGCACCGCATCGCTATGACTAGGGCTGTGTATCAGGAAGAATCTGCAGATACCACACAAATCACAATACTAGGATCACCATACGATATATCACCATATATGATACTGTTAAAAAGGCAATTTTTTGTTTCTTTTTTTAAAATGATTTTTTTCCTTGAAGAATTGAATTCCAGCAGAAATCTGCACAAATCCTAAACACATGTTTATTTGATCCCAACAGGATCTAATGTTCTATCAGCAAATGTTCCAACTGTGTTAAAGCTGAAATTGTGTTTTCCAGACATTCCAGTTTCAGATCCTGTTCAAATGTTCAGATTCTATTAGTTCACAACTAACATCAGAACAGGATTGGAGTTCAATCCAACAAAGGAACCAACATCTGCCTCTCAGACAGAAAACAGTGCTTATTTAATAAAACACTGTTAAATAATAATAAATAAAATATAAACAATAAAGAAAACCAAAAAAACTCAAATGAACCTCCACAATATCTGCATTTAAATAAATAACTGAAAATATCAATACAGTAGTTTTTAATATTGATGCAGTATTGTGAAATGAAATATCGCTATATATTGCAGAAGCAATATTTTCTAACAGCCCTAGCTATGACAACCAGGTACTGTAAAGTGGGTAGTACCCTGGAATGGAAAGGGTCTGGAATAGGACCTGGTACCAGAGTGGAAGGGGTCTGGAATAGGACCTGGTACCAGAGTGGAAAGGGTCTGGAATAGAACCTGGTACCAGAGTGGAAAGGGTCTGGAATAGGACCTGGTACCAGAGTGGAAGGGGTCTGGAATAGGACCTGGTACCAGAGTGGAAAGGGTCTGGAATAGGACCTGGTACCAGAGTGGAAGGGGTCTGGAATAGGACCTGGTACCAGAGTGGAAAGGGTCTGGAATAGGACCTGGTACCAGAGTGGAACCGGTTCCTCGTAGTGGAAACGCGGCATAAGTGAACCATAAATGGGTCACCCAACACGACCCTTCTTGGCCCTGCTGACCTTTTCCATATTAAATGTCCAGTGATTGAAGGGAGTGACTAAAGCTTCAGAAATGGAATATCATTTTCATAATTAGGTTATCGATCTAATTTTCATCTGAAAATAGTAACTGTGTTTTCATTACTTCATAATGAGTTATTTATGTCTACCGTTACGTCGGTACCAAGACCTCTGAGGGATCTGGTCCACTGGGACTAAAAAAAACACTGATAAATACGCAGGTGTGTTCATAAAGTCTCTTTACAACTGAACAAATTTCTTACAATAGCAAATGAATGGACAAATCTGTGCAAATGATTACAAAATGAAAAGTAGATATTGAAGTTTTTTTGCCTCATTTTAAACACCTCTATATTAACACCAAAATTTGCACAAAGTACATATTGCGATGGTACTGGATTTGTTTCCATGTTGGCTGTATCATAACCTCATCATTGACATCAGTGATATTTTAACCCTTTCATGCACAGTGGTCATTCCAGTGGTCAGTCCAGTGGTCAGTCCAGTGGTCAGTTCTTCTGCAGCTGTTCTCTTGTATATTCATGGCTTTGGTTGTTTCAGTTCCATATCAGCCAACACAGTGGACACTAATGCACCATCCCATAATAATACACTGACATTCAGACCAGTACTGGAACTGAACTGTTCTAGATAAACCTGATCTGCACTGACAGGTTTGAGTGGAAATCAATTGCTAATAAAAATTGTGCGTATGATAAAATGTGAGAAAACATCGGACTAGCTGCATTAAAAATGTTTGGATTTTGTAGATCACATATTCAAAATTTAAACACATGGTGTCCAGCGGAGTGGACATTTTTGGAACTCCACAAAAAATCATGAAGGTAGATGTGTTTCTTTATTGCTTTAACCAAAAAAAAAATACTTTCATTAAAAAAAAAAAAAAAAATCTGTTAAAAAAATAAATAAATAAATAAATCACTTCAATCAAAGAAAAAATGTGTTCAAATGCAATTTTTTTGGATCGTTTTTTTTTTTTTTTTTTTTTTGCATTCAAACACTTTTTTTAAATTGATTTATTTTTTTTTAGTTAAAGCAATAAAGAAACAAATCTACCTTCATGAAAGAACAGGTTTATTTAAAAAAATCAATTGCATTATTTTTTCATGCCTAAAGAGGAATAAAAACACTCAGGACAAAATCTCGACTGAGGTTCTCATAATTCATACATGAAAGGGTTAAGTCAGGTTGTTGACGTCCCGTGTCTTTGTTCGATACACAATATCTTTAACATAATCCCTCAGAAAAAAATCCAGGGCAGTGATATCTGGTGAACGAGGTATCCAGGGAACTGGGCCGTCCCTTCTAATCCACTGGTGTGTAAATGTTGGATTTGGGAACCCACCGACATGCAGAGCCCAGTGTGGTGGAGCACCGCCTGGAAAATGATGGGTGGTTGAAGGTCGTCCAGTTTTGGTCACACATGTTCAGTCTAAAGGTTAAGGCAAACATTTGCACTAATTAGTCTGTTATTGAAGAAAAATGGACCAATGATTTGATTGCACATGATCCCACAATGGAATTAAAAACTTTACTTTGAACAAATCAGATTAAGGTATCTCAATTACTTTTGTAATCTTTTTTCATTGTAAAGAGACTTTGTGGACACCCTGTACAGCAGGGCTGTCAAACATGCGTCCAGGGCCCAAATGCGCCCCCCCAAAGGTTCCAGTCCCACCCCTGGGATGAATTTCCAAAGTGTCTAAATTCCACAGTCCAGGCTGTGGAACTCATTTTAGTGTGGGTTCCACATCCAGACCAATCTGATCTACAGTCCAATAAGAACAGCAGAAGAACCCACACAGAAGAACCACTGCAGATTTACTACTGGGTTTGATGGAGAAAAATAATATGACATTATGTCTGTAAATAATGACAACTGCAAATTTTTGTCTTTGTTTTAACTGCAAAAAAATCCCATTAAATTGTGAAACTCTTTCCATTTCCAAACTCTCCTGTACCAATAAAATGTGACTAACCTGAACAAATGTGTCCAACCTGAAATGTCTGTATTAAATTCAGTCCAGTTTGAACTCTTTTCTTCCTGTTCCTCAGTGTTTAGTGTCTTTGGAGATCTGATCCAGAATGCACATGGACTAATGAGAAGTGGAGGAAGAAGACTGAGAAAATTACACTGATTTTACTGAAGAAATGTCCATTTTTTCAGGTTATTCACATCTTTTCTGTTTGATAGGTTATAAAAGTATTCTCATAATTGAATGTTTTGGGGTTTTTTCACTCAAACACAGACATAAATGTGCAGTTGTCATTCTTTCTGGGTTCTTCTGTTCTTCTTTGACTGGTTGGGTCCACTGCAGATCAGATCAGACTGAATGTGGAACCTGACAGAACAGGAGTTTGAGAACCCTGCTGTAGATCTTGTGCTCCATACTGAACCTTTAAAGAGTCCTGATGTGAGTCTGAGTGAGTCCATTCCAGCGCTGCCACAGTGACTCACAGTTTGTACTTAACCATGACGCTGTCACACGCTGAACGTTCTTCCTCTGTTACACATTTGAAACCATTCTGCGGCTTTGCTCTAGGTTATTGTACAGTAAATGTCTGTGACCTGAACATAAATTGCATTTTATATGACAAACAGACAACCTGGTGTTCTTTTGTCAAATGTTTGGTACGGTGCTGATTTATTTTCTCCCTTTTCTCAGTGCTTGAGAGCGTCCACGCCTGGAGGCGGTAAAGCGCTCCTTTCTGCTCCTTCCTCCATGCTTCACTATCGGAACCAACCGTTGGATTCAGTGGAGCTTTAAGGAAAATACTCAACGCAAAGACATGTTTTGTTTGTGTGTTTTTCCCCTGTTGTGCGTGGTTTCCCCATCACGATCTGTAAAAATGAGTATTGACAGCTGTAATCTGAACGCTGGTTTGTGCTCATTGGTTGGATTCGCCTTTGGGTAGACCAGAGCACACTTGCACATTTGTCTTTTTTCAGGCTTGTGTTCAGATACACCTGGAAATTTGAATCCCTGTCACTTTTTGTAAAGAATTACACATTTGAATGCTCCTAAAACAACTGCACATTGTCATATATAGGGTCTGCACGTGACGTCAGCGCTAGCAGAAGTCAGGGCGGTTCCGCCCACTGAGTGTCAGACAGAGGCAGATGAGTGACAGCGCTGGCTTCAATCCTGTCTAAACCGGGGGGGGGGGGCAGTTCATTTACTTATGGGGCCACAGGAGAAAGTTTGACAGTTGTTAAGGACCAGATCAATACTCCTGCAGCTCTGCTCAATATATATCTCTATAGAAATAGTAAATGAAACTATACATTGAATATGTGGAGCACAGAATACAAGTGTTTAATGAATATTCACACAAACATTTTTGAAAATGTGCAAAACCAGCTCCACATTAACTTCACATGAAACACAATAAATCCAGCCACCTTTGTTTGCATATCTCAGTTCCTTTTCTTTTTATTTACCTCTGACAAGCAAAGAAATACTTACAGTCCATGTCTTGTAAAAAAACTCTGCGTTCCAAATCAGTCTTTCTTTTTTTAGCATTAGCTGACCAACAAACCAATCAGTGCATCAGCCTTATGCTAAGTACAGAAAGTACACACAAAAATATGACAATTTAGCAGATTCTTCAAAATAAAAGCATTGCTGTTGTATTACTTGCATCTATTACAGTGAAATATATATATATATATATATATATATATATATATATATATATATATATATATATATAGGCACACACACACACACACACACATTGACTTTTAATCTGCCAATGACCTCATGCGGGCCAGTCAGGGTCAGCTATCGGGCCACATGTGGCCCCCAGGCCGTACAATGCCCAGGTCTGGTCTAAACTGAAGAACAATACTGAATCCAAAATGGGGCAGAGCTGTTGTTGGTTGATTGTATTTTCAGGTTCTTAAAGCGGTGGGAGCTATCGTTTACAGACACCCAAAGACAAAGAAAACAGAAGGAGATGGATCCACAAACCCAGGAAACCAAACCTAGATCTGTGGATCCTGTTTGGTGTCAGCTAACATTCACTGATGCTGTATTTTTGGTCCAATCAGACCTGAAATGACCTATTGTTTTGGCTAACGGTCCTTCTTAGTGCAGCTCTTGGTTTCATGATCAGATCTTTCCTGGTTTTTGTCTCATTTTGTGATTGTGAACCTTGTGCTCCTACATGATTAGTAAACTAACTGAAACTGAGGACAACCTAGTTTTACAAATACGGAGGAACTGGAGAATAAAGCTACGACAGAGTATTAGGACCACAGAAGAAAAGAAAAATGTGACAGGTTAAAATGCCTTATTTCTTTGTAACTTAAAAAGCACAGTATTTCTTTGAGATGTTCTTAATGGGTTATTAAGACGTCTGGTTGTTCTCAGGTATTGTTACAGCTTTATATAAATTGGTACAGGTCCAGTATAATTACATTTATATTTAATTGATGAGGGAAAATATGGGTTTATATAAATTTAATTTTACATTTAAAATCGTGTTATTTAAATCGCTACATATTTTGTTTAAAAAAAAAAATGCATTTACAAATGTTTTATTTTAAACAAGCAATACACAGTTTTGTTTGATGTTTCATGCCTGATTGATTCATATTGTCTACGAGGAAGTTGTTGTGCACGTGTGCATTGTTGAGGTGATTGTTGTAATGGTGGCCGCTGAATAAACCCTGGACGAGTGAGGAAAATGCAGCGAGCTCGTACAAGGCAACCATCTTCCTCGAATGTCCGGGCGGAGAGCGCAACAAAAACACTGGTCACTACCAGTATAAAGTCATAAAATATGGAGATGAAACCTGTAATTTTATGAGAATAAAGTCAAATACAAAAAGAATCACAATGTTCTGAGAATAAAGTCGTAGTTCTAAAAAAACTCATAATTTAACAAAAATGTCATTGGTTTATGAGATTAAAGTCATCATATTTCGACAATAAAACCATAATATGATCAGAATAATGTGTTCATTTAAACCAGGTGGTGTAAATCTGCTAATTTCCCAGAATGCAGTTGTCCCCTGCTGGTCCACAGCAGTAGTATCTGTGTTGGATAAAGGACTGGATCTGAACTAGACTCAGTAAATCTGCTCAGTCCCAGTAGATCATGCATAGATTCACTGGGGTCAGTCCACGGTCTACTGGAAATGACCTTTGGATCAGCTGGTTCTGGGTCCTAGTTCTGGACCCTTTGGATCAGCTGGTTCTGGGCCCTAGTTTTAGACCCTTTGGATCAGCTGGTTCTGGGTCCTAGTTTTGGAGCCTTTGGATCAGCTGGTTCTGGGCCCTAGTTTTGGACCCTGGATCAGCTGGTTCTGGGTCCTAGTTCTGGACCCTTTGGATCAGCTGGTTCTGGGCCCTAGTTTTGGACCCTTTGGATCAGCTGGTTCTGGGCCCTAGTTTTGGACCTTTTGGATCAGCTGGTTCTGGGCCCTAGTTTTGGAGCCTTTGGATCAGCTGGTTCTGGGCCCTAGTTTTGGAGCCTTTGGATCAGCTGGTTCTGGTCCCTAGTTTTGGAGCCTTTGGATCAGCTGGTTCTGGTCCCTAGTTTTGGAGCCTTTGGATCAGCTGGTTCTGGGTCCTAGTTCTGGACCCTTTGGATCAGCTGGTTCTGGGCCCTAGTTTTGGAGCCTTTGGATCAGCTGGTTCTGGGCCCTAGTTTTAGACCCTTTGGATCAGCTGGTTCTGGGCCCTAGTTTTGGACCCTTTGGATCAGCTGGTTCTGGGCCCTAGTTTTGGAGCCTTTGGATCAGCTGGTTCTGGGCCCTAGTTTTGGACCCTTTGGATCAGCTGGTTCTGGTCCCTAGTTTTGGAGCCTTTGGATCAGCTGGTTCTGGGCCCTAGTTTTGGGCCCTTTGGATCAGCTGGTTCTGGGCACTAGTTTTGGGCCCTTTGGATCAGCTGGTTCTGGTCCTAGTTTTGGAGCCTTTGGATCAGCTGGTTCTGGGCCCTAGTTTTGGGCCCTTTGGATCAGCTGGTTCTGGGCCCTAGTTTTAGACCCTTTGGATCAGCTGGTTCTGGGCCCTAGTTTTGGACCCTTTGGATCAGCAGGTTCTGGTTCCTAGTTTTGGACCCTTTGGATCAGCTGGTTCTGGGCCCTAGTTTTAGACCCTTTGGATCAGCTGGTTCTGGGCCCTAGTTTTGGAGCCTTTGGATCAGCTGGTTCTGGGCCCTAGTTTTGGAGCCTTTGGATCAGCTGGTTCTGGTCCTAGTTTTGGACCCTGGTTGTCAGTCCTGATGAAACCATGTATATTAGTTTCAGGTCCAAATAGCGCTGATCCCCTCCCCCCTGGATCAGGTCTGGATCCTCCATGTGTGTCCACATGTCAGTGTTCATGGACCACTTGTTCTTTGGTAGCTGGTCCAGATCCATGTCCAGTCCAACTGTCCTTCATTTAATTTCAGATTTCCCATGGTCCTTTGCTCTGGCTGTGTTTACTGCTATACTCCGTCATGTTGAGCAGGTTGGTTTAAGACACTCAGTCTGACTGAGAGGGGCGTGGCCTGGGGTGGGGGGGGGTGCAGACCCTCTATACATGCAGAATATGTAAATTAGTTTCTGGGTTTGAAAGTAGAGTTCAAACAGCTGTGAGCGTCAGCCCTGAATGTTTTCACCAGACTGGTACCTGACAGAATCATTATGACCCAGTTGAAGCTGCAGAGAAGCTCCGTACGTTCTCCGAGTTGTGGAACAGCTTTAACCCATAATCCCTTCAATGATAAAAGGTGACTTCAGTAGTTGAGCGGCTGACAGGTGGAGCAGCTCCCAGTCCCAGAGTATATGGAAGGATGTGTTTGAATGAAGGAGGCTCTGTGGAAGCACACAGCGGATAAAACCCAGACACACGGGCACATATGGACAGCGCTGGACTGGAGTGTGTGTGTGGAATGTTTGTGGGTAGGTGTAAGAACCAGGGGCTGGGACGGCTTGGAGGGAGGTTGGGTTGTTTGTGTGTTCGATATCACGCTCTGTCAGAAGCTGTAATATCTCTTCCATTTCATTAGCTGCTACATGAATAGACTTGACATCAATCAGCGTCCGCTCTGCTGATTGAAAGAGAAGTGTCTCGGCGGTTCGGAAGCAGACTGCAGTTTGTAGCCACAGATCGTACGATGCAAACCCTGGAGAGCCGTAAACTAAATAACAAGCGCCTCATAATGACAGTGTGGAACTGAAGTGCACAGTGGTACTGCTGTTTGGATTACTGACAGACAGACATTCAGTCCATGGACAGGCATTTTCTGAAGCATGCAACATGTTTCCACATTGATTTTCCTTCAGCGGTTGGACGTGTCAGATGTGCAAACAAGACAGTGAACAGATGTAGAAACGGCTTTTTGCCAGACAGTCAAATAATTGGCCTCTTGAAATGATCTAGTGCTGCCTTTGTCAAAGCGCTACAGACGGGTTTTTATTGGGCAGGAAAATACAACACAAGTCTGGACCTGGATCTGACGGAGCAAGTACTGTAGATCAGTGGTTCTCTAATGGGGGTACGTGAAGACTCTCCAGGGGGTACGTGGGACTTTAAAATATATCTAAAAAGTAGCATCCATGCAAAATCCTTTAAAAATAATTATTAAATTAAATATTTCAGGAAAATATAGAAGTTTATAAAATGAATTTTATATTCAGTATTCTATTCAGTTTCATCTCCTAAAACCCAGAGTCTACCCCAGACCAGAATGGTTCCACCCAACCTGTCATACCCCACCTAGCATCACCTGTCAATACCCTGAAAACTCAAACAATGGAATTGTGGTTGAAGCGGAATTCTGTTGAAAACACAGAGGGACAAGTGGCAAAGAAGGCCAAAGCAGAGCCGGCCAAATTCCACCTGTTTCTGGAAGATTCTGTTTTATTTGGATTTACATCCACAAGTTACAACCCACCATAGGCACTGAGTTTTATCTGTGGGGACAAACGAGCTAACAGTAGCATGAAGCTAACAGCTAACGAGCTAACAGTAGCATGACACTAACAGCTAATGAGCTAACAGTAGCATGAAGCTAACAGCTAACGAGCTAACAGTAGCATGAAGCTAACAGCTAACGAGCTAACAGTAGCATGATGCTAACAGCTAATGAGCTAACAGTAGCATGAAGCTAACAGCTAACGAGCTAACAGTAGCATGACACTAACAGCTAACGAGCTAACAGTAGCATGAAGCTAACAACTAACGAGCTAACAGTAGCATGAAGCTAGCACATCTGCAGCGCCATCTGAAGACTAAACATGGATGTGACGTTGGTAAGCCAGCGGACTTTTTTAAGAGGAACCTGTCTGAGTTCAGACCATCTGAAGACACGGTGCAGAAGGCCTCCACCACATCAGCCAACAGACAGACCACTACAAATGGAGTTCCGAAGTTGAATCCATCAGACACTGATGCACAGCACTCTGTTTGAAGGGGTTTTTTTCAACCGAAAATGCTTTGCACAGGTGAGGGGGTACTTGGCTGAAGAACTGTTTCAGAGGGTGTACATGACTGAAACAGGTTGAGAGCCAGTGGACTCATACTGTGTGTTCTTCTGTCAGTGCTGGAGTGTGCAATGTTGTGTCCACTTACCAGAGTTGATGGTGCCGTCTTTGTTGATGGAGGCCAGGACACATGGAAGCGGATCACTAGGTTTCCGCTGAACCTTGTCACTGGTCAGGAGCTTGAGCTGCTGGGACGTGACTGGTGGAAAGCGGTAGAACTGGAAGGTGAAGTGGACATCCTCAGGCCAACCTGGACCGACACCCAACCCTGGGATCCTGTCAAAACACGGCAGCATTATTTTTCTGAAAATACTGGTCGCACATATACTTACTTTATGAAGAAATGCACTGAGGTTTCATGTAAATGAATACACAAGTGTTTATTTATTACACTCGGTATTATCAAATCAATCTAAGTGATATTTTTATTTTAAAATCAATGTAGGGACTGGAGTAGTATGCATATTTGAAAAATTAATGGTGGGAAATGTCATTAAAAACCTGCAAAAGTAAATCACATCTCAGCTAATGATTTAGCGCTGACAGTTCCAGGAAAGAAATAATCAAATGTGTATTTCCTTCGTGTCCCACTGGAGTTGGTAATTCAGCTTTATGGCTACTTAAAAGTGAAAACCCAATAATCCAAATGAGTATTGAAACTTGCAGAAGTAAATCACACTTCTAAAGTGGCTATAAATTTGACAGTTGATTGAGAAAGGATAAAATAAGCATTATGACTTTAATTCACAAGAAGTGGAGCACTTGGCCTCTTCTCAGATCTGAAGACAAATGTAAAAAGTGCTCCGGGAGTAGAACAAAGTCTCATCTGCCGTTAGGTGAGTGGTTTCCAACCTTTTTCTGCTCCTGACTCCATTTTAACAGCACAAATTTCTGGCAACACCAGACATTCAAAACAGTGACTTTTTTTGCTAAAATTAATTTGTTTTTGATCCTGTAATAGTTTGCTGTACTATGTTGCAAATAAACATTAATTTTAGAGGACATTTAGTCTGTATAATGTCTGTTATTGTGGACATTTAGTCTGTATAATGTCTGTTATTGTGGACATTTAGTCTGTATAATGTCTGTTATTGTGGACATTTAGTCTGTATAATGTCTGTTATTGTGGACAGAGGCAGTAAATCCAGGTGTAGATTAAAGGTCAGGATCTGAACAGTCAGTCCAGCTGGGATTTACAAGGAGGACAAAGAACACTGAACAAACAAGAACTGAAACTATGAATTATGAAAGAGCTGCAGCATCTGAAACTGACCACAGTGAACATGTGACACACAAACAGAACCACAGTGCTTCAGATTCAGAGTTTGTCATGTCTGTTATGGATTGTCACTCTCAACTCACCATATATTTTTATTGTTTTTTTTTGTTTTGTTTTGTTTTTTATCAATTACTAGAAATTTCAGGCGACCCCACATGGGGTCCTGACCCCAAGGTTGAAAAACACTGCATTAGATGAAAGAACAAGGTTTATTTAATGGTATAAATGCTGAATGGGGATGGAACCATATGAAAATGTCAGATCACGGTTATTGTGACCAAAATTATCACAGTTCTCATTATTATCACAGTATTCTTGAAATTGTGCTCAAAATGTTCAAAAAGTACTGATACACACACTGAAAGAATTTAACCAAGTTGTATTTAAAAAAAAAATAACTAAAAACAAATAAAATAATAACAGTCCCACTGTCCCTTCTGTGTCAGAAACATTCACATATTAACCCTTAGTGGTCTGAGCCTATTCTGTCTGTTTTTCAGTCCTTTTGATTTGGCCTTTATATACTATAGAAACAAATGTTTACTATACCCATGTTTGGATCTGTTTTTTCAGCACAACTTCATCTAGATCATCTGTCTATTATTTTTTCACTTTAACCTACTATAAAAACATAAAAGGACAAAAAACACACAAAAATATAAAATCTGATTTGAAAAATGTATATAATTTATTGCATAAATAACACACAGATGCTTAACGAACCTTTTCACAGACTTTAAAAGTAAATATTGGTTCAGATATTAGGTATATACAATAAATAATCAAACTCATTGAATTGCACTGCATATATATATATATATATATATATATATATATATATTTTTTTTTTTTTTTTTTTTTTTTTTTTTTTTTTACCAGAATGAATGTGTTCAATCAGAATGTGCTTAATCGCTCTGTATCGTGATTTGGGTGTGAATTGTATCGCATCGCATCATGAGATACCATCAAAGTTCTAATAGTTTTGGATTTTTCATTCTAGTTTAGTTTTATTTAGTTTGGACTTTTTTTCTCTAATTCAGTTCGTTTTAATTTGTTTTAGAGCAGGTTTGATAGTTTTTATTATTTTTTGTTTTTCTCTAAATGCTTAGTTGTAGTTTAGTTGTAGTTCAGTTGTAGTTTAGTTGTAGTTCAGTTGTAGTTCAGTTGTAGTTTAGTTGTAGTTCAGTTGTAGTTTAGTTGTAGTTTAGTTGTAGTTTAGTTGTAGTTTAGCTGTAGTTCAGTTGTAGTTTAGTTGTAGTTTAGTTGTAGTTCAGTTGTAGTTTAGTTGTAGTTCAGTTGTAGTTCTGTTGTAGTTTAGTTGTAGTTTAGTTGTAGTTCTGTTGTAGTTTAGTTGTAGTTCAGTTGTAGTTCAGTTGTAGTACAGTTGTAGTTCTGTTGTAGTTTAGTTGTAGTTTAGTTGTAGTTCAGTTGTAGTTTAGTTGTAGTTCAGTTGTAGTTTAGTTGTAGTTTAGTTGTAGTTTAGTTTTAGTTCAGTTGTAGTTTAGTTGTAGTTTAGTTTTAGTTCAGTTGTAGTTCAGTTGTAGTTCAGTTGTAGTTTAGTTGTAGTTTAGTTGTAGTTCAGTTGTAGTTTAGTTGTAGTTTAGTTGTAGTTCAGCTGTAGTTCAGCTGTAATTCAGTTGTAGTTTAGTTGTAGTTTAGTTGTAGTTCAGCTGTAGTTTAGTTGTAGTTCAGTTGTAGTTTAGTTGTAGTTTAGTTGTAGTTTAGTTGTAGTTCAGCTGTAGTTTAGTTGTAGTTTAGTTGTAGTTCAGTTGTAGTTCAGTTGTAGTTCAGTTGTAGTTTAGTTGTAGTTCAGTTGTAGTTCAGTTGTAGTTTAGTTGTAGTTCAGTTGTAGTTCAGTTGTAGTTCAGTTGTAGTTTAGTTGTAGTTTAGTTGTAGTTCAGTTGTAGTTCAGTTGTAGTTCAGTGGTCTCTTTTCTCTTCTTCGTGGTCATATTCACATAAATCCCATCCAGGACTCTGCTGCTTTCGTCTCCATGTTTCCAGGTACAGTGGGAACCAGAAGACGACTCTAAACCAGACTGTGAAGTACCGTACGGTGCCAACACCTAAAACTGATGGAGTGAAATCAGTCAATTTCATTTCAATCTGTCACTGACAAAAACAAAAACGAAGGGAATTTGATCCATAATTTTTATCCGTTTTAGTTAGTTTTATAAGTACAAAATACAGTTTCAGTTAGTTATGTTTTTTGTTTTTTTTCTTTTAATTCTAGTTTTTATTTATTTCAGTTAATGAAAATGTTTTTTCAATTCTAGTTTTGGTCATTTTGTTAGTTTTCGTTAACGATAATACCCTCGGATGCCACATACGTATCTTTAATCTATGGGATCGCAGATGCGTATCGTATGGTCCTGAAAGCTCAGATGTTCAGCCCTACTCTGTAGCGTTTACTGTCGGTACTGTTCTTACACAAAGTGGAAAGTGTGTGTGTTCGATGTATTTTGGTTACCAGGACTCCTATGGAGAGCTAAAGGAGGCTTTGTAAGGAAGAGTGTGTATTCCAACTTTTCACACACTTACCACCCAGCCCCACAGAGCCTGTGAACGCTGGATTTCTCCTGAACCCAGACGGAACACTGAGCGCCTTTCACACACCAGAGCCACGCTTGTGTTTGTGTGGAAGCGGTTAGCGTTCGGTCATTGTGTATTCAACGACCGATCGCTAACCGCAGACAAGCTGTCACAGCTGAGGATCTGAAAGTGGAATCTAATAAGAGCAGAGTGTGACCTCCCAGTCAATCACAGTGTCTGATCTTCTACTGATGCCACTGTGCAGACCAGCACCCATTAATATTCACTCTGAAAACACACACGATTGATAATTATGGCGCCCGGGTGAGAGGTAGAAATTACACTGCCTATCCACGGGCTCCCTGCTCGCCTAAGTGCTACTGCTGCCGCCGACTAAAGCCCCCCCTGCCAGATCTGTTTGTCATAATTATGAGGCACCCCCCACCCCACCCCCACCCTTCACAGCGTGCTCCACAGCTCCACCATTTAGGATCAAGTGTGTGGATTCAGAAGTGCACTACAGATACAGATGCCCTAAGGTGGCTGCGAAAAGACAGATCCAATACCATGTCAGGACACACAGGAAGGAAATACACAGACTTTGGGAATTAAAATGTCAACTTTACAAAAGCTCCTGAGGAATTTCTGTCTGAAATGTTATCTTACAGTGGAACTACACTGTAAAAAAAATCTGTAATTTAACAGAATTTTCACTGTTTATTTGACAGATTTTTCCTGTATTTTTCCGATACAGGAAAATATCAATGAACTAACATAAACAGACTGTGATTTTTGTCAAATGGAAAAGAACAGGAAAAAACTGGAACTGTGAAGAACCAGAAAATTTACATTTTTTAAAATAAGGTTTTTCTTTTTTCACAGAAAAATACAGTTAAAATTTGCAAATGTAGTGTAATTTCACAAACATTTCTTTTCTATTTACAAGATTAAACTGTTAATTTAAAGTTTAATACTGTAAAAAAAAAAAATAATAATAATAATAATAAAACCAGATAAAATTACTGACAGTTAACGGTAACAGAAGTATTAGTTCTGTCAGTTGAACCAGACTTGTTTGTTAATTGACAAATATCTTGTGTAATTACAGGAGGTTTCACAACAAAACTGTTGAATAAATGTATTTTTGTGAATGTATAACATGTATAAGCACTGATAAACTGTCCAAATACAGTTTTTATCAGTGGATTGGACAACTGAGTCTCACTGAAAATTATTTATATATATATTTATAGGGAATTGGATTGTTTTAATACATGAAAATATTCTTTATTAAACATTAAAAAGCCAAAAAAAATATGCAGAATCTCATGTAAAGTTAGAGCAAAAAACTGTATTTTAATTATAGAAAATTACCGTATTTTGATGAGATGGTTATTTTCTGTTATTTTACAGTATTTTTTCAGCACCACTGCTGCCGGAATAATGCTGTTTTTTTCCCTGTTTTTGTTTTTTTTTACAGTGTACGTCTGTATTTGTGTCCGTCCTCTGGAAGCTCCCAGATGTGAACCCAAACAGAATCCACAGCAGCACCAGCTGGAACGGCGGGGGCAGTGTTGACATTTGTCAGTTAGTGAAAACCTGTTATTGTTGACGCTCTTATTCCTCTTCTCTCAAAAAATTGTACTCTTTTTTTTGTGGTATTTGATCAGTACGTTAATTCAGAGCGGCGCCCTCTGGTGGATTGATTGACGAATGCTTATTCTAATGCAATGGACGCATGGAACTATTAAGAACTATAAAGACAGTGACATCTGACCATGTTTGAAACGGACGTAACTATTTATGTCTGTAAAGTGAGCATAAAAGGGCCTTTAGGGTTCCACCCACAGTCTGAATATTAGAATGTTGACATGATTGTAATCTGTAAGGTCTTTTTTATGTATTTGCTGCTTTTTAAGACAATTCTTCATGGTTATTAACTTGGAAACTTTATTGCCAGCACCGTTTTTTGAGAAGCAAAATGTTGTTTATCTGCCTTTTGAACTTCAGACTCATGGGTCCCCTACCTGCCAAAAACTGGACATTTTAAGTGTCATTTAGAATATTATTTTATTGTGCTAAAGTGTCTGCGTCTGAGTGTCTCCTTGTTGAGGAAGGTTTTTTTAATTGTAGATTGAGCGGATGTCGTTGCACGTCATGTTGCTTACCCTGATGCTTTTGGTTGTTGTTTACTCTTTCTCTTTCTATACATTTGGATAATGACCACTGTTTCATATGTTTAATTCCATTCTTTCTTCCCTTACCCCATCCCTGAGTGAAAATCCATGGAACAAATCCTAGATAACAGTGTGATACCAACTGGGCATAAGTGCGCCGACAGTCCAAAGTTAACGAATGAAACTTGTACAATATTGCACATAATGTAAAAACAGCAGATGAATAATGTAACAATCAAATGTTTATGTAGATAATAAGCAGCTGCACAAACCCAACTTGGAGCACAGAGGTCAGTAATGGCTGGTTCACACCTCCAGCTATCTGGGTCCAATCATAACCAAACACAAACACCATGAGGCTGGCAATTAAAAACACATCACTTATTTCTGAGGGCGTTTGGAAAGGAGGTTTGGTCCAACATGACCTAGTTCCACTGGAAGATAACAACATTTCACACAGACATTACTGAGCAGCTCTGGGAAAGTTGACATTTTAATTCCAAAAGTCTGTGTATTTCCTTCCTGTGTGTGTCCTGACATGGTATTGGATCTGTCTTTTCGCAGCCACCTTAGGGCATCTGTATCTGTAGTGCAATTCTGAACCCACACACTTGATCCTAAATGGTGGAGCTGTGGAGCACGCTGTGAAGGGTGGGGGGAGGGTGCCTCATAATTACAGTTTAAAAAAAAAAAAAAAAAAAACCTGTAAAAAAAACAAAACAAAACAAAACGGTAATATTCCAGCAGCAGGGGCACCGAAAAAATACTGTTAAATAACAGAAAATATCCATCTCATAAAAATACGGTAATTTTCAATAATCAAAATACAGTTTTTTGCCCCAACTTTACATGAGATTTTGCATTTTTTTCCTTTTTTTTTTGACTATCTAATGTTTAATAAAGAATATTTACATGTATTAAAACAATCCAATTCACTATAAATAAATAAATAAATAAATATACACACACACACACATATATATATATATATATATATATATATATATGTGCAGTCATCCTCAAAATTCTTCATACCCCTGCCATTTTTTGTAACTTTTTGTTTTTGTGATGAAATGAATGAGTTTTGTCAAGTTTGTTTGTGACTTGGTCCTGACTGGACGTCCCAGCAGGACACTGACCCCAAGCATACCACCAAGGTAGTGCAGTAGTGGTTCAAGGACATGACCCAGTCAAAGTCCTAACCTAAACCATTTAGAGGATCTATGGAGGGAGCTAAAGACCAGAGTGATGGGTAGGAGACCATCCAACCGGACCCAGCTGGAGGCTTTGGTCCTGGAAGAGTGGACCAAAACCCCACAGGAGACAGAAGAGAACCTGTGGACACTTACAGGAACCATTATCAAGAACAAAGGCTACTCTACTGACTATTAAGAAAAGACTTTGGACTTAATAAACCTAGGGTATGAATAATTTTGAACATGGCGTTTTTTAGAAATCCTCTAATAAAATACTCCTGAAATAAAGTATTTCTCCAAGTATCATTAGTTCTTATTTCCTCACTTGTGTATCACATATAAGTCACAAACAAACTGGACAAAACTCATTCATTTCATCACAAAAACAAAAAGTTACAAAAATGGCAGGGGTATGAAGAATTTTGAGGACGACTGTATATATATATATATATATATATATATATATATATATATATATATATATATATATATATATATATATATATATATATAATTTTCAGTGAGACTCAGTTGTCCAATCCACTGATAAAAACTGTATTTGGACAGTTTATCAGTGCTTATACATGTTATACATTCACAAAAATACATTTATTCAACAGTTCTGTTGTGAAACCTTCTGTAATTACACAAGACATTTGTCAGTTAACAAACAAGTCTGGTTCAACTGACAGAACTAATACTTCTGTTACCGTTAATTGTCAGTAATTTTATCTAGTTTTTTTTTTTTTTTTTACAGTATTAAACTTTAAATTAACAGTTTAATCTCATAAATAGAAAAGAAATATTTGTGAAATTATGATACAATTGCAAATGTATTTTAACTGTATTTTTCTGTGAAAAAAGAAAAAAAAATTCTTTTAAAAAATGTAAATTTTCTGGTTCTTCACAGTTCCAGTTCTTTCCTGTTCTTTTCCATTTGACATGTAAAATCACAGTCTGTTTTTGTCATTTCATTGATATTTTCCTGTATCTGAAAAATACAGGAAAAATCTGTCAAATAAACAGTGAAAATTCTGTTAAATTACAGATTTTTTTACAGTGTAAGGAACGCAGAGGCAGCTGTTTCTCCAGATGTGGTTTAACACCACCAGTGTGTGACTGTGGAGGGAATGATAATAGATTCAGAATAAATTGCTTTGAGTGTGAAGAAAAGCAGAATATAAATCCAATCCAATGTTATTATTATTATTATTATTAGAATTATTAACAATGTAACACTACTATGTTCATCAGATTACCATGTTGGTTATTACTAATGTCAGATTAGTTGGATTTATTTTTGTGACACCACTGACGGCTTTGATCGGCTGTTATAAAGAACAATGTTAGTTCAACCACTGTAGAAAAACTCCCATCTGCTTCAGCTTCAACCCACCTCTGCTGTGGTAGAGGCTGTTAGACGTGTTTATTTTAGATGGGAAATGAATGTGATTGTAATTTGTACATTTTGCTCTGGGCCATGCAGCTACTCTGAATTTCTGCACAACTGCTTTGACGCTATTTCAAAACGCTGCTGAAAACAACAAAGTGAAAAAATCAAAAAAAAAAAAAAAAAAAAAAGGAAGAAGGAATGTAATGTTATAAGTTGTTTACTTAATCTTTTACTTGAAGACTTTTATCTTTAATTTTTGGTATATGCTGGTTAATAAGTTTTTACCAGTGCTTCGTATCTTTGTATCGAGTAGTGTGACTGCGGTTAAAACCTGAATGTACTGAACTTAGGAGGAAGGTCGAGTGCAACGAAGACCATCTTATTTTCAGTTGAATGTGGTCAAACTGCAGATGTTGACTTTTGAAAAGAGGTCAAATGCAACGAGAAAGATATTATTTTACAGCTTTTGAAAGTAATTGTGGTAAAGAGAGCGGAGCAGAAAAAAACAGAATACGAACCTAGGAACGTGTTGTGGCTAAAATATGCAGTTGAACATTAACCTTTGTGTTGGAACCAGAGACGCTTTTTAAAACGCACTGTGGCTAAGCTATGCAGAAGAACAGTTATTTTTACAGTTTTCTTGGGCCTAGACGCCTAACCAAGGTTGACTGACAGGCGTACAGGGCGCCCGCTAAACTTGAGTGAACTTCTGTGATGAGCTTTTCTCAGAATTAATGCTGAATAACTGACGAATATCTGACATGCCCTGCCCAATGATTATTATTAACCAATAATAAGTGCACGAATAACGACGTCACTGAAAAATGGGAGTCTCCAAAGTCACTAAAGATTCTAAAAAGTACTAAGGGGAGCTCTGTTTTTTCTTCTTCCTTCCTATGTGACAATAGAGTGTTTAAAGGGAAACTAGTGGGAAACTGCCTTCTCTGATAACTCACACTTTTTGGTTTTTGTGAACTGTTGCTGTCTTCAGTAAACCAGATTCTGGACTAACCTTTTTTAAATCTCAACCTTGCCTTTAGGTGAATTTTTTTCTTCATTCTCCTGTACTGTTTCTCCAACTCCAACTTGAAATGGTAAGTCTTTTACCACCTAAGTGAACCCCCGTCTCCTGGCGGTTGGGTTCTACCCTAGCTCTCCGATTTCACTGGGCATCTGAGTAGATAAAGAGACACTGATTTTGGTACTTCGCAAACACGTAGACGTTGTCCAGGAATCAGCAAAGTCACTTTTTCTGGTGTAATGAACAGAAAAACCTGGAACAATGACCCATTTAACTAACATAATTGTGTTTTTTTGAGATTCTTAGGCTACGTGTTACAAAGTGCTGTTTCCATCAACCATGAAACCTCTGGAGGATGGAAAGAATGACTGAATTCTTCACTGGAAGGCACAGAGAACATGTTCTTACCTCATGACAACACTTGAACCTTGTAGAAATAAATTAGTGATTGTGATTAATCATGGTTTCTGTCTAAAAGGACGAGAAGACGACTGCTGAGTTGTGTGAAGGCACACACACACCGGTGCTTTCGTCCTCATTGACAGTTGATACCAGAGTGGATTAAGCAGAAACCCTTGAAGTAGTCCAGTTATCCGATTGTGATTCTGAAGGGCTACATGGAAGGACAGTGTGCAAGGGGAAATATTGATCAGGTATAGATTAAATATAGCAACAGACAGCCTTCGAAAAGCTTCTGTGAGGGTGTTGGTCATGCTACGCACACCCTTTGTATATGGTCATGGAAGTGCTGCTACGTGCTTCAGTTTTTAACCATTTGGGGAAGATTCCTACTTTGAACATGTTTCATTCAACTGTAGAGCAGCGCACACTCATTTTCATTCAGGGGCCATATTCAGCCCAGTTTGATCTGCAGTGGGCCACACCAGTAAAATAACGACTGAATAACCATTAAATAATGACAAATCAAAGCTTTAGTACAAAAAAAAAAACATTTAAAGTATGAAAATGTTTACATTTCACAACAAAGATGTGAATAACCTGAAAAAACAGAAATTTCATTTGAAAAATTTGTGCAATTGGAACACTGTTCTGCCTGGACTTCTTATTTCTACATGTGCATTTCCACACAGTGTTCCATAAACATTTGGGAACAGACAGAATATTGTTCAAATGTTGGAGTTTGAACTAAAATGTGAACAGTTTCTCCAATATTCCATCTGTTATTCTGAACACAACTGCAGATCCAGTGGATCCATAAATGCACCAAACATTTAGGAACAGACAGAATATTGTTCAAACTGCACAGTTCAGGTTGTTCATCTGTGTTTTTATTTATGTATTTATTTGCATTTTATTGTGAAAGAACAGTTTTGTAAATGTAAATATTTTCACAGTGTAATGTGATTTTTTTCACTCAAATTTTTTCCACATAATTTTTCACAGTAAATGTGTGTTTGTCATTCTTTCTGGTTTATTGTGTTGTTCTTTTGACTGTAGATCACATTGGTCTGTCTGTGGAACCTGAACCAAAAGGATCTGTTCCACCTGGACTGTTCAGGTTCATTTATGCACTTTCATCCTGCAGGGCCACAATGGAACCTTTGGCGGGGGGGGGCAGATTTGGCCCCCGGGCCCCCACATGTTTGACACCTGTGCTGTAGAGGCTCAGATGCTTTTGTGAACATTCAGATTGTGTCTACGAACCCCTTCCACTCCAGGATCAGATACTCGGTTCTGACCTGCCTCAGATCAGCATTACTTAGCGATGCACTGTTTGTTGGAAGAGCTAACTCTGCGGACCCACCATGTTCCTACAGAAGGTCATAACGGACTTCTTCTTTTCTTTGTTTAGTAGCTAGCTTGGTCAAGTCTCCTTTGAAAAAGACAATTTATCTCAAGGGACTTCTTGTTTAAAGAAAGATTAAATTAAGGTGCTTTGCTGTTGATCTGGACTAAAATTATTATGGTAGACCAGGGTGTAGCCCACCACCACCTGGAGTCAGATGGGACAGGTTCCAGCAACCATTTGATCTTCCAAAGCAGGGCTGTCAAACTCATGTTCGTTCAGTTCCACATTCAGCTCAATTTGATGTGCAGTGGACCGAACCAGTCAAATAATAACAGAATAATATAGAAATAATGTCAACTCCAAACTTTTCTCCATGTTTTAGAGCAGAAAAAAGTAAATTTACTTGAGCTGCAACCAATTAATCGACTCAAAGTGATCCAAAAAAATCCTTCACCCACAATTCTGCTGAATCTTCAGCTTTGTTTCCTTCATTTCTCTGCTGTTAAACATTGGTTCCACTGTTGTGTTTCACACGGACGCTTATTGTGACGCACAAAGAAGCTTCAATTCAGGAAAACTGATATAGAATATTTCCCTTCAATCAATTCCAGTCCATGAATCGAATTGTGAATTTTTGCATTGGCTTCAAGCACCTAATCTATTAATCGGTTGCAGCTCTAAAATTTACATTATGACAAGATTTCCATCTACAAACTATCCTTTCAGAAGATGTGAATAACATGAACAAACTGACACAATAAGTGTAATTTTTACAATATTATGCCTGAACTAAAAGGATTGTTCATGTCTTCAGTGTAATTTTTGCATTTCATAAATTCATCGGGGGCCAGACTGGACCCTTTGGTGGGCCGGTTTTGGCCCTCGGGATGCATGTTTGACACCTGTGTTCCAAAGGATTAAGCAGTTTGAAAAATGAATGAATGACTGAAGGAAGGACAGACATTAAGCAACATTAAGCTTTTTGATATTAAGCGTTTTAGAACGTCCCAAAGAAGATGCAGAGAAGACAGAGACATTGGTGGGCGTGGCCATGGTTACAGAGGCGGCACCTCTACGGACAGGATGAGATTGTGAGTCTGAGTCCTGACTCATTACTAACCTCCTGTTATTTTTCTGTAGGTACCAGAATAAAGTAATAAGGTAGAAGTTAGAGGAACACTAATATATATATATGAACTAATGGAATTCAAATTTGGCTAGCCACTGTTTTAGGTATTTGGGGTCATGCACTGTCCATGGTACTGAAACACACATTCCTGTAAAGAATATACAGGGAAACTGACCCGCACTGTTTAACATAATAAAAATTAGGAGTCATAATAAGACATCAAATGAAGAAATTTGAAGTAGAAGGTATAAGAATAAAACAAAGATAAGCAAGAATAAGAGGGAACTGAACGCTGAAAACCCAAACTCTCCCTCACTGACTGCCTAACCCGAACTGTTAGTGATGGGACTGTTGGTTCTTTGAAGGGAGTCGTTCAATCAGGAGTCGTTCACTGACAAGAGTCGTTCAACAGACTGGCTCTGTTATGTTTTTGGCATTCTTTTGAAACACCAGTGTTTGAATGACTAAACAGGCTACATGTGATGACTGACATTCCATTTTAAAGGTGTTTAATTGGCGCGGCAGTAAATATTATCTCAGCATAAAACAGAAATGTTCAAAAGTGTGGGTTAAATCCATGACATGAGAGGTGACATTAGACAAATGATGGAACTGGACCAAAAACATCCCAGTACATTCTGTGGACTAGTCTGTAGAATAAAAATGAAGAAGAAAATAAAACATTTTCTTATGAAATAACATTTTATTCTCCTCAAAACAAGAACAATAAATGTGTGGAAACATACGGAAAAAACTGCACAAAACACAACAGTGATGAATCAGTGCAGTTCCTGAAATACCTGAACTGGAGTCACATTCTCAGAACTAGAACAGTCTGTGGGTAAACTGACAGGCAATCGGACACGCCCTCCTTAAAAAAAATAAAAAAATAAAATGAACGGCTCTTTACAAAGACTCGGTTCCCATCGTTCATTTCAAAGGGCCGTTCAAAAGATTCGATTCGTTGGTGAACGTCACGTCACTACTAACTGTCCGTCACACACTTCCCTCCCCCTGATCCTCGTCACCCTGCGGTCTGTGCATCACCTCCCTCCAGGTTTTGTGTTGTTTCTTCATGTATATTTTTCTGTTAATAAAACACTTTCCCGTCAGCACGTTTGAGTCCAGTTATTCAGTCTGTCCTCAAAATTTGAATACGATCACCTCAAAGAACACCACGAGTGACACATGAAGGCTGTACTACTGCCTATAGGAACCCCTTAGGTCCACCTTAAGAACACCGTGTGAACCTGTCTGTACATCTGTTCGTGTGAACACTGTAAGGGACCCCTAATAACAACGGAACATGTTTTTGTGATCTATTTGCGGCCAGCGCAGGAACTCAGTGTTCTAGAATGACCTCCTGATCTACCAACGTCGTGCCTTGCTCTTAGGTTGTTCCTAAGGCATTTCTTAGGGCGCTCCACCAAAGGGGATTTCCTCGTGCGTTTGTAGGAAATCCTGCACAAAATCATCCACCTGACTACGAATTTAGGAACGGCCTACAAACACTACATTCTCATAAGTCCACTTTGAGAAGGTCGTACAAAATGGTCCGTAAATCATTTGCATGGTGTTCATGTCCGTTCGTTACAGTATTTGTGACTGAGCCTTTACTTCATTTGCAAACAGGAAATTATTAAAATTGTTTTTTCAGTTTGATGAAATTTGAACAGAATGTAGCTTATGTTTAAAGTGATGCTGGCATTGATAAAGCTTACCTGGCATCAAAGCAACCAATACAAATGTTTATTCCAATCTGCTGTGAAAACAGACTTAGCTGGACTTGAAGGTTTGTCTGAGGATCATGTGTTTACATTGTATATAAATATTCTTGTACATATTTGCTGGTAAATAAGAAATAGGGACGTGATTCTAACTGGAACTGATAACCAGAATTGAAACTGGAACAGATGAAGGCCAAAGGACACCCAACCGGTGTTATTATCTTGTTGACAAAAATGTGTGTGGTGTGGCTACCATAACTGAGAGACCAGAAGAGCTTCGGATCAGTCCTTCATGCATAATGTTATCAGGACTACTGGGTCTACACCTGCAAAAGTTCAACATAATGTCTGGTTGATGCCAGATCTGAGAGGCTGCGCTGTACCGACAGTGACAGGGGAAGGCCTTATTTTCAATTAGGACACAGAATCTCAATTATTCCTGCAATCATATTGTCATTTCCCCGTGTTTAACATCTGCTGCCCCTAGAGCTGTACCTGCATGTAGTTCCAGTGATGACATCCACTTTGATCTGCACAGATTCATTCTAACTGAAAAGCACATCCGTCTGCATTATGCATTACCTTCAGCTGTCAGTGGTGCACTGCATATACAGGAAGTGGTGGTGGCACAGTGGGGTCTGCATGATGAACATATGTGAAATGGTTTTATCAAAGTGCTGACAGAGCTGGTGACAGGACAGAAGGACACACAAAGGGCCTGTGGATCATAGCCCCCCCCCTTCCCACTGTCAGTCCATGGCAGAGGGGACGTTGGCTCCAGAGGTTTGTGACGAAGCGTTGACAGAGGGGAGAGTCAGTGTGTGCTGACGGCAAATGTGTTTGGCTGATTTTCTGGAGCTGCGACTATACGTACTTGACATGTATACGTCTGGCTTAAGCGAAAGAAAAAGAAAAAAGAAACTAACCAAAAACAACCAAATGCCTACTCAGAAATACTCTACATAGGCCCATATGTACACTCATTATTTGGACTACACTAAAAAAAAAAAGGTCTGTAATTTAACAGAATTTTCACTGTTTATTTGACAGACTTTTCCTGTGTTTTTAAGATACAGGAAAATGTCAATGAAATGACGAAATTTTACACGTCAAATGTAAAATAACATGAAAAAACTGTAACTGTGAAGAACCAGAAAATTTACATTTTTTGAAAAAAAATTATTTTCTTTTTTCACAGAAAAATACAGTTAAAATACATTTGCAAATGTATCATAATTTCACAAATATTTATTTTCTATTTATGAGACTAAACTGTTAATTTAAAGTTTAATACTGTAAAAAAACAAAAAAAACAAAAAATTAAAACCAGATAAAATTACTGACAGTTAACGGTAACAGAAGTATTAGTTCTGTCAGTTGAACCAGACTTGTTTGTTCATTGACAAATATCTTGTGTAATTACAGGAGGTTTCACAACAAAAATGTTTAATAAATGTATTTTTGTGAATGTATAACATGTATAAGCACTGATAAACTGTCCAAATACAGTTTTTATCAGTGGATTCTGTTGGTTTCTGTAAATTGGTTTATAGTCTGGTTTTGATCAACTTCATATGTAAAATGTCATACGATAACTCTTGTTGTGATTTGGCGCTATATAAATAAAATTTGATTGATTGATTGATTTGATTGGTTTTCCCCTGTAAATCACTTTGGAAAAAAGTGTCTGCCAAATGCATAAATGTAAATGTAAAATGTAAATGGACTGTACAACTAAGTCTCATTGAAAATTATTTAAATATATATATATATACATATATATATATATATATATATATATATATATATATATATATATATATGAGTAATTGGATTGTTTTAATACATTAATACATGTAAATATTCTTTATTAAACGTTAAAAAGTTAAAAAAAAAAAAAAAAAGAAGCAAAATCTCATGTAAAGTTAGGGCAAAAAACTGTATTTTAATTATGGAAAATTACCGTATTTTTATGAGACAGCTATTTTCTGTTATTTAACAGTATTTTTTGGTGCCCCTGCTGCCAGAATTATACCGTTTTTTTACAGGTTTTTTTTTTTTTTTTTTTTTTACAGTGTATGAAAGGTTTAGTGGTGGCATTTTTTATGAATTATTGCCAACTTCTGTTTATTGAATAAATATATTTTTTCCAGTATGATTCTGTAGCTTAAGCTGATGGGATTCACCTTTGCTTACTGTCATTACAATATGAGGAGATAACTTTTCCAGAGTGGCCTGTATTAGCATGAATTCAACCTTGTGTCACACTGTGTAGTCTGATATTACTGTTGTCAAACACACTTAGCTAGTGAAATGACTTGTGTCCATGTGAACTCTTCCTTGTTAGGAGCATGTCTTGGTTCTTCTGTAAATGGGCTCTGGTGTTAACATGGAGCTCTTCCACAGCTCCGCCCTCTTATCCAAACAGTGGCTCCACAAACCGACATGGTGACCGCCACAGTCCACACATGATGCTGCAAAAGCTTATCCCTGAGCTAGTGTACCACGAGCTAATCATGCGCAGTCTCACAGTGACTAAGTTCAATTTCTTTTCTATGACCTAGACCACAGGTGTCAAACATGCGGGGGCCCGGGGGCCAAATCTGGCCCACCAAAGGGTCCGTTGCGGCCCTGCAGGATGAAAGTGCATAACTGAACCTGAACAGTCCAGGTTGAACAGATCCTTTTGGTTCAGGTTCCACATACAGACCAATGGGATCTACAGTCAGAAGAACAACACAATAAACCAGAAAGAATGACAAACACACATTTACTGTGAAAAATTATGTGGAAAATAATTTAAGTGGAAAAAATAAGATTACACTGTGAAAATATTTACATTTATAAAACTATTCTTTCACAATAAAATGCAAATAAATACATAAATAAAAACACAGATGAACAACCTGAACTGTGCAGTTTGAACAGTATTCTGTCTGTTTCTAAATGTTTATGGAACACTGTGTGGAAATGGACATGTAGAAATAAGAAGTCCAGGCAGAAGAGTGTTACAATTGCACTAATTTTTCAAATGAAATTTCTGTTTTTTCAGGTTATTCACATCTTTGTTGTAAAATGTAAATATTTTCATACTTTAATTAGGGTTTTTTGTACTAAAAAAAAAAAGAAAAACTCGGACTTGTCATTATTTATAGGTTACTCAGTCATTATTTTACTGGTCTGGCCCACTGCAGATCAAACTGGGCTGAACATGGACCTGAACCAGAATGAGTTGGACAGACCTGATCCAGACCCTATCTGCTGTCCCTGTCCCTACAAATCACCTTAAATCCTCATCTTAAATGTAGTGGGTGGATGTAGCAAAAACACCAGGAGAACTTTCAGGGATAATCACAGAACAGTATGGTTTGACTTCTAAAGTACACAACAATGGGAAAAACTTCTGAAATACTGCTTTAGGTGAATACAAATCTTCATCTAAGGTTTGGGTCTTCACCAACTCCACAGAAAAGTTTCTAACAGCTCCATTATTCACACCACCAGGCTTATATATTTATATGTGTAGTTATATGATGGTCATAGAAATCAGAAAATGGCCTCTTGTTGTTAATGAATTTGATAAATGAGGGGAGGGTTAACCAGCACTGGAGAAGAAGAGCCACCTTCATTCCAACAGGACAGAAATATAACATCAGTACGAGTCCACGACCACAGATACTCCACATGAGGAGGTGATCTGGACCTCCTCCACTCCTACTGCTGTCCTTCCATCTTCAACCAAACAGAAGCTCTGGTAGTTTATGAAAGCTCTGAGCTGAACAGTTAGCAGAGGGAGTTTTTACCAAAGTTCCAATAGTTCTGGAGTTTTCATTCTAGTTTAGTTTGGACTTTTTTTCTCTAATTCAGTTCATTTTAATTCGTTTTTAGAGCAGGTTTGATAGTTTTTATTAGTTTTCATTTTCTTCTAAATGCTTGGTTGTAGTTCAGTTGTAGTTCAGTTGTAGTTTAGTTGTAGTTCAGTTGTAGTTTAGTTGTAGTTCAGTTGTAGTTTAGTTGTAGTTCAGTTGTAGTTTAGTTGTAGTTCAGTTGTAGTTCAGTTGTAGTTCAGTTGTAGTTTAGTTGTAGTTCAGTTGTAGTTCAGTTGTAGTTCAGTTGTAGTTCAGTTGTAGTTCAGTTGTAGTTTAGTTGTAGTTCAGTTGTAGTTTAGTTGTAGTTCAGTTGTAGTTTAGTTGTAGTTCAGTTGTAGTTCAGTTGTAGTTCAGTTGTAGTTTAGTTGTAGTTCAGTTGTAGTTTAGTTGTAGTTCAGTTGTAGTTCAGTTGTAGTTCAGTTGTAGTTCAGTTGTAGTTTAGTTGTAGTTCAGTTGTAGTTTAGTTGTAGTTCAGTTGTAGTTCAGTTGTAGTTTAGTTGTAGTTCAGTTGTAGTTTAGTTGTAGTTCAGTTGTAGTTTAGTTGTAGTTCAGTTGTAGTTCAGTTGTCTCTTTTCTCTTCTTCTCTGTGCTCCTATTCAAATCAATCCCAGACAGGACTCTGCTGCTTTAGTCTCCATGTTTCCAGGTAGAGTGGGGACCAGAAGACGACTGGAAACCACAAGTGAACACAAGTGACGGAGCAAAAAGTGTCGTATGGAGACAGCACAGAAAACTGAGAGAGACAAAGAAATCCATTGAACATCAATCTGACATTGACAAAGACCAAAACCAAGGGAATTTGATCCAGAATTTGTATCTGTTTTAGTTAGTTTAGTAAACACACAATACAGTTTCAGTTAGTTCTGTTTTTTTCTTTTAATTATAATTTTCATTTCAGTTAACGAAAATGTTTTTTCAGTTCTAGTTTTGGTCATTTGGTTAGTTTTGGTTAACGATACTAGCCTTGGTTTTTACTGATCCTTTCAGGTTCCTTGCTGTGCAGGTCCCCTCCCCTGTGTTAAACACCTATAAGTGCACTGGTTCTAAACCAGTGCCCAGTGGCTCTCAGCCAGTAGCCTGAATGCCTTTGGTTCCAGTGCTTTGAGTGTTGTGCAGAGGCCCAGCGGAGCCCAGTCCTGGCACCTCATAGAGGCTCAGCCCAGTGGGAGTGGGGGACGCTCTGCAGACTCTATTACACTGACTGCACACTCACCTTGACTTTTCATTTGCTGTAAATACAATTAAACCCTGGGCAGCCTGGCAGATGCATCGACTACAGACTTTTCACTGATAAATTGTTGCTTTCCTCGGCTGCAGAAGCCAGCAGGTCAGAGGAGGTACATCACTGTCTGATAAAATCACTATCTCTAGAGGTTTCCTCCAGGGACGTGTTTTCCAAATCAATCTGAATGTTTATTTGTGCTGCACACCGCTGGATGTTTAAACATGGAACACACAGGATGTGCAGCTGCTTTGGTCTGGGCAGTCTGTGGAACCAGTGTGTCTGTCAGGGAAGGACTGGGTTTTCTGTGGGTGTGACTATACAGGGTCTGCACACCCGTCACACACCCCCAGGCCACGCCCCTCTAAGCCCAGGCCACGCCCCTCTCAGTCAGACTGAGTGTCTTAAACCAACCTGCTCAACATGACGGGGTATAGCAGTAAACACAGCCAGAGCAAAGGACCATGGGAAATCTGAAATGAAATGAAGGACAGTTGGACTGGACATGGATCTGGACCAGCTACCAAAGAACAAGTGGTTCAGAACTAGGACCAGAACCAGCTGATCCAAAGGCTCCAGAACTAGGGCCCAGAACCAGCTGATCCAAAGGGTCCAAAATAGGGCCCAGAACCAGCTGATCCAAAGGGTCTAAAACTAGGGCCCAGAACCAGCTGATCCAAAGGGTCCAAAATAGGGCCCAGAACCAGCTGATCCAACGGCTCCAGAACTAGGGCCCAGAACCAGCTGATCCAAAAGGTCCAAAATAGGGCCCAGAACCAGCTGATCCAAAGGGTCTAAAACTAGGGCCCAGAACCAGCTGATCCAAAGGCTCCAGAACTAGGGCCCAGAACCAGCTGATCCAAAGGGTCTAAAACTAGAGCCCAGAACCAGCTGATCCAAAGGCTCCAAAACTAGGGCCCAGAACCAGCTGATCCAAAGGCTCCAAAATAGGGCCCAGGACCAGCTGATCCAAAGGCTCCAAAATAGGGCCCAGAACCAGCTGATCCAAAGGCTCCAAAATAGGGCCCAGAACCAGCTGATCCAAAGGCTCCAAAATAGGGCCCAGAACCAGCTGATCCAAAGGCTCCAAAACTAGGCCCAGAACCAGCTGATCCAAAGGCTCCAAAATAGGGCCCAGAACCAGCTGATCCAAAGGGTCCAGAACTAGGGCCCAGAACCCACTGATCCAAAAGCTCCAAAACTAGGGCCCAGAACCAGCTGATCCAAAGGCTCCAGAACTAGGGCCCAGAACCGGCTGATCCAAAGGGTCTAAAACTAGGGCCCAGAACCAGCTGATCCAAAGGGTCTAAAACTAAGGCCCAGAACCAGCTGATCCAAAGGCTCCAAAACTAGGGCCCAGAACCAGCTGATCCAAAGGGTCCAAAACTAGGACCAGAACCAGCTGATCCAAAGGCTCCAGAACTAAGGCCCAGAACCAGCTGATCCAAAGGCTCCAAAACTAGGGCCCAGAACCAGCTGATCCAAAGGGTCTAAAACTAGGGCCCAGAACCAGCTGATCCAAAGGCTCCAAAACTAGGGCCCAGAACCAGCTGATCCAAAGGGTCTAAAACTAGGACCAGAACCAGCTGATCCAAAGGGTCCAAAACTAGGGCCCAGAACCAGCTGATCCAAAGGGTCTAAAACTAGGGCCCAGAACCAGCTGATCCAAAGGCTCCAAAACTAGGCCCAGAACCAGCTGATCCAAAGGCTCCAAAACTAGGGCCCAGAACCAGCTGATCCAAAGGCTCCAAAACTAGGGCCCAGAACCAGCTGATCCAAAGGGTCTAAAACTAGGACCAGAACCAGCTGATCCAAAGGGTCTAAAACTAGGGCCCAGAACCAGCTGATCCACAGGGTCCAAAACTAGGACCAGAACCAGCTGATCCAAAGGGTCTAAAACTAGGACCCAGAACCAGCTGATCCAAAGGTCATTTCCAGTAGACCGTGGACTGACCCCAGTGAATCTATGCATGATCTACTGGGACTGAGCAGATTTACTGAGTCCAGTTCAGATCCAGTCCTTTATCCAACACAGATACTACTGCTGTGGACCAGCAGGGCACCACTGCATTCTGGGAAATTAGCAGATTTACACCACCTGGTTTAAATTAACACATTATTCTGATCATACTATGGTTTTATTGTCGAAATATGACGACTTTAATCTCATAAACCAATGACATTTTTGTTAAATTATGAGTTTTTTTAGAACTACGACTTTCTTCTCAGAACATTGTGATTCCCTCCAGCAGGAGGTACTGTGATCACTTTGCTTTGTGTGTGTGTGTGTGTTTGTTTGTTTGTTAGCAAGACAACTAAAAAAGTTCTGGACGGATTTTCATGAAATTTTCAGGAAATGCTGATACTGGCACAAGAAGAAATGATTACATTTTGGCGGTGATGGGGGGGGGGGCAGATCTGTCTTGGAGGAGGTCTGCGCTGTCCGAGTGCTTTTCTCTTTCTTTTTGTATTCGACTTTATTCTCATAAAATTCCAGGTTTTATCTCCATATTTTCTGACTTTCTTCTGGTAGTGCCCAGTGTTTTTCTTTTCTTCTGTGGTCCTAATACTCCGTCGTAGCTTTATTCTCCAGTTCCTCCGTATTTGTAAAACTAGGTTAGCCTCAGTTTCAGTTAGTTTACTAATCATGTAGGAGCACAAGGTTCACAATCACAAAATGAGACAAAAACCAGGAAAGATCTGATCATGAAACCAAGAGCTGCACTAAGAAGGACCGTTAGCCAAAACAATAGGTCATTTCAGGTCTGATTGGACCAAAAATACAGCATCAGTGAATGTTAGCTGACCCCAAACAGGACCCACAGATCTAGGTTTGGTTTCCTGGATTTGTGGATCCATCTCCTTCTGTTTTCTTTGTCTTTGGGTGTCTGTAAACGATAGCTCCCACCGCTTTAAGAACCTGAAAATACAATCAACCAACAACAGCTCTGCCCCATTTTGGATTCAGTATTGTTCTTCAGTTTAGACAGGATTGAAGCCAACGCTGTCACTCATCTGCCTCTGTCTGACACTCAGTGGGCGGAGCCACAGTGACTTCCACTAGCGCTGACGTCACCTGCAGACCCTCTACATCAGGTCTGTCAAATTCATGTTAGTTCAGTTCCACATTCTGCCCAGTATGATCTGCAGTGGGCTGAACCAGTAAAATAATGACTGAGTAACCTATAAATAATGACAAGTCCAAGTTTTTCTTCTTTTTTTTAGTACAAAAAACCCTAATTAAATTATGAAAATATTTACATTTTACAAAAAAGATGTGAAAAACCTGAAAAAAATGGAAATTTTATTTGAAAAATTAGTGCAATTTGAACACTGTTCTGCCTGGACTTCTTATTTCTACATGTGCATTTCCACACAGTGTTTCATAAACATTTAGGAACAGACAGAATATTGTTCAAACTGCACATTTCAGGTTGTTCATCTGTGTTTTTATTTATGTATTTATTTGCATTTTATTGTAAAAGAATAGTTTTGTAAATGTAAATATTTTCACAGTGTAATCTTTTTTTTTTTCACTTAAATTTTTTCCACATCATTTTTCACAGTAAATGTGTGTTTATCCTTATTTCTGGGTTATTGTGTTGTTCTTCTGACTGTAGATCACATTGGTCTGTATGTGGAACCTGAACCAAAAGAATCTGGACCACCTGGACTGTTCAGGTTCAGTTATGCACTTTCATCCTGCAGGGCCGGACTGGACCCTTTGGTAGGCCAGATTTGGCCCTCGGGCCGCATGTTTGACACCTGTGCTCTATAGCATGACAAACGGAGCTTCTACCTCTGTCTTTGCAGATCTCACCTGGTAAAGGCCAGAAACTGGAACACCATCATGTTGCCCTGTGCGTCTGTTTCCTCACGCTTGGGGTCAAAGGGCACAGCCTCTGTGGGATCCAGAACCTCCGCTACCTGCCCACTGCAGTCCACGATGTCTGGGAAACCAGCAGAGTAGAGGTGGGCCAGCGAGCTCCTGGAGCTGACTGAGCAGGAACTATGAAGAAGAAGAAGAGGAGAAGAGGAGAAAGGGTTAAAACGAGAAGAGGGAGCAGAGTTTGAAGCACTCATGGATCATTGGCCACACTCAGAGCCTTCAGCGGATGCCTTTCCTGAAGCTTTGTGAGCAGCAGGAGGTAATGTGTTTAGTCCTGCTGCAGCAGACTCACTTGGGTGATTTGTGATTGTAAATGAGGCAGAAAAAAACATTTGGATCTTAGTTGAGTTCTGTGCTGTTTTATCATTCCAGACCCAGTTATCTCCAATCAGCACTGCTCTGAAAGAAGATGTTCATCTTTTGAGGTCTGTCCATTTACTCCATTAAACCTGTTAAAATGAGCTGGAATTTGAACATGCGGCAGGACTTTCAGAAAATATAAATACAACTGCTGAAACAATGATTCGAAAGCACAAGGATGTCAGGAGTATCAGTCATGTGGCGGCACCATGAGAGGACTTGCAGTGAGCCGATGCCAGAACGCTCCCTCAGGATTTTCTCCCATAATTGGCAGTTATCTCTAATCATAGTGGCCACCTGTTTTCCTGCAACTATGTTAACATTCATAAGTTCTACTTTCAGCAGTGACACCAAACGCTCTGTTTATGATAAACACAGTGCACAGATGGTTGGCTAAAGTGCAAGCACAGGAAAATGAACAGTACTGTTTGGGCTTTTCTTTGTGTCCGGTCGGGAAACAAATGCGCCTACAGCGTCACACTTCTGAAAGAATAAAGACGAAACCAGCTAATTAAGGCAACAAAAAAAACGGAAGATTCAGTTTTCCATTCAATTTCATGCTTTTTTCCCTTTTCTCCTCCCTCTCTATAGTTCTATCTTATTTTAGCCCCGGCGGATTAATATTCAAGCCATCATTTTGATTTCAAAGAGGGCTCAATCAGATATGCACTGCAACTTCAATTAAACTTCTTTAGTCTTCATTGTTGTTCGCACAGAAGTGGGTCACTCCACTCGGAAAACAGTCAAAAAGATGTTTTGGCTGCGAATGAAGAGGCAGAGATGTTTCAGCTCAATGAACTGAACAACGTTGTGTCTGGATCCAAACTCTGGGATTGGGAAAGTGTTTGGATGCCAGCTGCTTATTTACAGACTCTGTGTGCTAATGAAAAGCCTGATTTCCAAGTTTGTGCTGCCGTCGTGTGCACACTCACATTTTAGTGCCTCTCCTCAATAAACCTTAGGGCGTCTCCAAAATCCCTCAGATCAGTGTTATTTAAACCAGTTCATCTTCAACATGATAATCGCCCCCCCCAAAAAATTTCAGCAAAATCCATCAATGTTTGACCCCTCCCACCGAAAATGCATATTTTAACCCAGAAAATCACAGATACTGAGGTCTGAAGTGTCCACAAACGGCTTTTTCTGGTATTTTCCAGCGTCCCTGTAATATCACCTTCATAGGTTATTGTATCAGGTGATACAGAAGTGAAAAGAAGGGGATTTTAAGATCAAATAACTGAATTCTAGGCTAAAAACTGGAAATAGACAGAAGTTCAGAACAGTAAATCTAGTTGAACACAGTGTCTATTTTCTAAAGCCCCTTTTAGCAAAATACAGGTTTGAGTTCCAGACAAATAGAGCTGAACTTCAGGCACTTTAGGATCCATTTAGTATCCATTAAGCATGGGAATGCGTTTGAAAACAGCATTTTTTTGGCGTTTTTGACGTTCTTTGACGGGCCTTCATACTTTGTGGTGGGGGGGTCAAACGTTGATGAATTTTGCTGAAATTTCTTTGGGAGGGCTGTTATCATGTTGGAGATGAACTGGTTTAAATAACACTGATCTGAGGAGAAAAGGGATTTTGGAGACGCCCTAATAAACCTAGATGTGCTACTGCGACTTCCACCACATCCAATCCAAACTATTATTAGCTGTGATGCAAATGGTTTCTCCTCTGCAAATATCATAGCTTTATGTTCCAGCTGTATTTTCGAACGAATCCTCACACTAACAAACATACTGCAGCCATTAGCCTGATTGGTATGTAAAGGTCTACAACACCGTTTCTGTAAATTGGCTGTGAGGTGGATCCTTCTTGACAGCACCGCTACACAACCCAATGCACACGCAGCCAATTAGTGAGCTGATCGATCGTCCTGTGTGGAGAGCGAGGCAGTCAACTACAGTGGTAATGAAAGACTGTGCTGGGGTTTACAGCCATACCTGCAAAGATAACAGACGCACGATAAGAGGAGGTCCAAAGAGGCTTCAGTGAATACCGCCTCCTGTGAAACATGAGTGCACCCTCCAGTGTCCACCCTGAGGGGACACACCAAACTACACATCATTTAAACACAACATGTGTCTGCTGAGGGACCGCCCCTCCGGTGGAACCGATGGAACCGACGGCCTCTCCGGTGGAACCGACGGAACCGACGGCCTCTCCAATGGAACCGACGGAACCGACGGCCTCTCCGGTGGAACCGACGGAACCGACGGCCTCTCCGGTGGAACCGACGGAACCGACGGCCTCTCCGGTGGAACCGACGGAACCGACGGAACCGACGGCCTCTCCGGTGGAACCGACGGAACCGACGGCCTCTCCAATGGAACCGACGGAACCAACGGCCTCTCCGGTGGAACCGACGGAACCGACGGCCTCTCCAATGGAACCGACGGAACCAACGGCCTCTCCGGTGGAACCGACGGAACCGACGGCCTCTCCGGTGGAACCGATGGAACCGACGGCCTCTCCGGTGGAACCGACAGAACCGACGGCCTCTCCAATGGAACCGACGGAACCAACGGCCTCTCCAATGGAACCGACGGAACCGACGGCCTCTCCGGTGGAACCGACGGAACCGACGGCCTCTCCAATGGAACCGACGGAACCGACGGCCTCTCCGGTGGAACCGACGGAACCGACGGCCTCTCCAATGGAACCGACGGAACCAACGGCCTCTCCGGTGGAACCGACGGAACCGACGGCCTCTCCGGTGGAACCGATGGAACCGACGGCCTCTCCGGTGGAACCGACGGAACCGACGGAACCGACGGCCTCTCCGGTGGAACCGACGGCCCTTCCTGTTCACATCCACCAGGTCACCGATGGCCCGTTCTAGGCTCAGGGTTACAAATGAGTCATGTCAGGACTGAGGTTCTGTTTGAGCCACGTGCTGAACCTAGAAACTACAAGATGTTCCCTGTCAAGTCTAATGAGTCTAATTAATAATTATTGAGCTTATACTCATTACAAGCTGAACCCGACCGCATTAACTTTGATTAGGGAGTGAAGCCGTAGACAAGCCTCGGCTCTTTAGTCCATTTTCAGCGACTGCCTGTGTCTGTTCAGAATAAATAAGTACAACAGATGTGGGAACTGTTGCCAATACTCACAATAAAAAGTACTGGAAGCAGTTCGTCAACTAAAATATCAACTAGATGCTATTAGGGATGTAAACAATTAGTCAACTAACGATTAATTGTCAATAAGAATTTGCTCGATTAAATTATTAATTGTGGGTTAATTGCCCTTGTCCACCTGTCCACCTGTCCACACCTGTCCACATCTGTCCATCTGTCCACCTGTCCACACCTGTCCATCTGTCCACACCTGTCCACACCTGTCCACACCTGCACACCTGTCCACCCCTGTCCATCTGTCCACACCTGTCCACCTGTCCACACCTGTCCACACCTGTCCACCTGTCCACACCTGTCCACACCTGCACACCTGTCCACCTGTCCACACCTGTCCATCTGTCCACACCTGTCCACCTGTCCACACCTGTCCACACCTGTCCATCTCTCCACACCTGTCCACCTGTCCACACCTGTCCACACCTGTCCGCACCTGTCCACCTGTCCGCACCTGTCCATCTGTCCACACCTGTCCACCTGTCCACACCTGTCCACATCTGTCCACCTGTCCACACCTGTCCATCTGTCCACACCTGTCCACACCTGTCCACACCTGCACACCTGTCCACCCCTGTCCATCTGTCCACCCCTGTCCACCTGTCCACACCTGTCCACACCTGTCCACCTGTCCACACCTGTCCACACCTGTCCACCTGTCCGCACCTGTCCATCTGTCCACACCTGTCCACCTGTCCACACCTGTCCACACCTGTCCACCTGTCCACACCTGTCCACACCTGTCCACCTCTGTCCACCTGTCCACACCTGTCCACCTGTCCACACCTGTCCACACCTGTCCACACCTGTCCACCTGTCCACACCTGTCCACACCTGTTCACCTGTCCACACCTGTCCACACCTGTCTACCTGTCCACACCTGTCCACACCTGTCTACCTGTCCACCTGTCCACACCTGTCCACCTGTCCACACCTGTCCACACCTGTCCACACCTGTCCACACCTGTCCACCTGTCCACACCTGTCCACACCTGTTCACCTGTCCACACCTGTCCACACCTGTCTACCTGTCCACCTGTCCACACCTGTCCACACCTGTCCACACCTGTCCACACCTGTCCACCTGTCCACACCTGTCCACCTGTCCACACCTGTCTGAAGGCTGACAGTTTGTCTGTGCTGTGACACTGCAGCTGGCGCTCATTGAACCGGATCATGGTGTTGATGAGTTAGAATGTCTGTATGGACATGGAGGAGGAGCCAAACACAGACGGCCCGTCTGTTTGTGGGTGGAGCCAAACACAGACGGCCCGTCTGTCTGTGGGCGGTGCCCCCCTGTGTAAACACAAACACACACGTGTGGTCGGTATCAGATGGTTTTCCTGGAGGTTGTTCTAGTCCACGCTCACTCAGACAGAAGTTGAACCTCCTCCAGACTCCTGATCCAGGACACAGGTGTGGAATGCATTTGAGAAGCTTCAGGAGGAAAAGATAAAAGAGCGAAAAGTTCCACTTTCACTTCTGCGGCGGGGGGGGGCACAGACTGCACCGCCCTGTACCCCTATAAAAATAGAAGGAGGATGGAAAGTGATGCACATGGTTACCAAGTAAAACACACATCCCCCACCCATACTGTGCATGTGCAGCCAAGTAACCCCACCCACCCACCCGCAAAACACACACATGCCCCCCCCCATTTCACACCACCACCACCAGATGAATTCCACAGGAAACACTGACTGTATCCAATGGATCAATAATTTTTTTTCTTTCTTTTTTTCACAGAAAAATACAGTTCAAATACATTTGCAAATGTATCATAATTTCACAAATATTTCTTTTCTATTTATGAGACTAAACTGTTAATTTAAAGTTTAATACTGTAAAAAAAAAAAAAAATAATAATAATAAAACCAGATAAAATTATTGACAATTAACCATAACAAAAGTATTAGTTCTGTCAGTTGAACCAGACTTGTTTGTTCATTGACAAATATCTTGTGTAATTACAGGAGGTTTCACAACAAAAATGTTGAATAAATGTATTTTTGTGAATGTATAACATGTATAAGCACTGATAAACTGTCCAAATACAGTTTTTATCAGTGGATTGGACAACTGAGTCTCACTGAAAATTATATACATATATATATATATATATATATATATATATATATATATATATATATATATATAGGGAATTGGATTGTTTTAATACATGTAAATATTCTGTATTAAACATTAAAAAGTCAAATTAAAGAAATGCAAAATCTCATGTAAAGTTAGGGCAAAAAACTGTATTTGAATTATGGAAAATTACCGTATTTTTACGAGATGGTTGTTTTCTGTTATTTAACAGTATTTTTTCAGCGCCCCTGCTGCCGGAATATTACTGTTTTGTTTTTTGTTTTTTTTGTTTTTTACAGTGTATACCTTGAAAACATCAGCAAACCAGCACTTTTATCATTTGTTTTCCTGTTAATCTTATTAAAATACGTAACATTTAGCACATTTAATCTGAGCCAGATAATTTCTAAAAAACTGTAGACCAGTGTTATTGAGAAAAAAAAAAAGTTTCTCATTTTCATTTCTTATATTTTCCTATAAATTAGGTGCGGATTTATAAGAAAGACAAAGTCATGTATTGCTAATCAGAAGTAAAGTCGAACCTGTGTCCATCCATTAATATTAAATAGATGAGTGTGGTTATTGAGTGGCCAGCAGGTGAGACAGCACCAGGGAAATGTGTTTACAAATGATTCAGGATGTGTAAAAAAAAAAAAAAAAAAATCATCACTGCACACATAAATGAAGTCTATGTAATCAAATGAGCCATTCCTTCAGGTTCCTCATCAGTTCATTTAATGGAAGTCCATATTTGACCTGTGTCTGTTTACGCTGCTGTTACGACCCAATCCCACGGCTTTAATGAGAAATGATAAGAGGGTTCCAGACCTGCAGCCGCTGGAGCAGCTCTATGACACTGGGAAAGGACCAGGAATGGTGGTTTTATTTTTCTGCTCCTCAGACGATTCCTGCAGCATTGTCCAAACTCTGTTTCAGGGGAAACAGGGGGCGCTATTGGGAAGAAGTATTGATATGCTACAGCAGGGCTGTCAAACATGAGTCCTGGGGTCCAAATGCACCCCCCCCCCCCCCACCCACCCCCAAAGGTTCCAATATAGGTTAGAAAAAGGTTCCAGTCAAAAAATAACAGCAGAAGAACCCACACAAAAGAACGACTGCAGATTTACTACTGGGTTTGATGGGAAAAATAATATTACATTATGTCTGTAAATAATGACAACTACAAATGTTTGTCTTTGTTTTAGTGTAAAAAAATAACATTAAATAATGAAAATATTTCCATTTCCAAACTCTCCTGTACCAAATAAAATGTGACTAACCTGAACAAATGTGTCCAACCTGAAATGTCTGTATTAAATTCAGTCCAGTTTGAACTCTTTTCTTCCTGTTCCTCAGTGTTTAGTGTCTTTGGAGATCTGATCCAGAATGCACATGGACTAATGAGAAGTTACTACTCAAAAATCACCCAAATTCACCCAAAAATTACCCTAAAACCACCTAAAAATTACTCAAAAAAACAAAAACAAAAAAAAAAACCACCTAAAAATCACCCAAAAATGACCCCAAAACCACCCAAAAATCACCCCAAAAACCACACCTGAAAATCACCCAAAAATTACCCCAAAAACACCTAAAAATCACCCCAAAAATACTAAAAAAAAAACCCATCTAAAAATCACCCAAAAAACACCTAAAAATCATCCAAAAAAAAAACAAAAAACACACCTAACATTATGCCTATAAATAGTGACAACTTCAAATTGTAATGCAGAAAAATAATATGAAATGTGACTGGTTGGGTCCACTGCAGATCAGATCAGACTGAATGTGGAACCTTAAAGAACAGGAGTTTAGAACCCTGCTCTACATGGTTCTAGAATCTATTTGAGTCTTTTTACCCTTTGCTTTGATGCTCCAAACTTATCTTCTATTGTTTTCTTCAGTTATCTCACTGTTTTTAGTTTTCTTTTACTTGTATTTCTTTTAGTTTTTGCCATGTAATGTAATCTTTATCTTTTCCTTTTATAAACTTATAAACAAAAATAAGAAGAAGGAGGAAAAGAAGGAGAAGGAGGAGAAGAACAAGAAGACAGAAGAACAATAATGAGAAGAAGAGGAAAGAACAAAGTGATTTGATAAACAAAGTAAAAACAGGAAGTGCAGCTGTAATACAATAACAGAAGTGCAACAGTGACACCCTTTAAACTAAAAAAAAACAACTTCACTTCTTTGTTTTGTTTATTCAAACCTGATTTCAAGTTAAACATATTCAGATGAATGTTCTGGTGGTAACAGTTTGTTCATGTTGAGATAGCTGACGAATAATTTAATAATAAATATTAATAATTTAAATATTTTGTTGTTCTTAGCCCGCTTTACACCCTGTGTTATCACTAGTTTTATTTACTTATTGAATCCCTTGTTTTATGTTTGGTGTACGGCACTTTGGCCGGCTGTAAAGTTCTTAAAGTGCTTTATAAATAAAGTTGGTATGGTATGGTATAAAAAAATGCATTTATAATCTCAATTTATTATGAATATTTAAAAGCAGAAATGGGTACAATTAATGATTTGATTGGTTTCATAAAATATTCATAATACTTTACTGAATGTGTATTTATGTTATTAATAATAATAATAATAATAATAATAATAATAATAATAATAATAATAATAATACTTGTAGATTTAGATTTTAGACCAGGTCAAGGTCATTTGACACTGTAAAATGGCTCCAGTCCCAGGTTTTTGCAGATTTCTTTCTGTCTTAGTCTGATTTCACAGATCTGCACTCAGGGCTTTGACTGGAGAACATCTGATCCTACAGTACCCATCTGGTACCCTCCCTTTAATGCACTTCAGCAGGTACCACAGTTCTGTTTCCAGACAAGGGTCACACATTTTCAGAGTAAATCTGCCCTGTCATCCTAAAGGCCAAACACCCAAGAGTAGTGAAGAGAAGAAGGTGAAGCCCCCTGGGGAAGGAAAGAGAAGAGGAGGAACTGCAGATGAATGGGACCAAGTGATTGGCCCTTCAGCCACTCAGCTTCCTTTGGTCAGAACAGTCCTTCAAAGGTACAGATCACTGTGACCTGGTCTAAAATCATGTGACCTTTGACCTGTACATGATCTGAGACCTTCATAAACGACAGTTCCATCCCCCAAAACCTCTAATATGACATTTGCATGAGCAGATATGGCAGAACTAACCCACAAATGCAGGATTTTCCATTAAAAATGGGTTTTCTGCACTGGGCTGACAGGCACCCTAAAGATGGAGGTGGGGGGGGGGGGGGGTCTGAAACTGTATGGATTGGGCCGAAATTTTTGGGGGGAGTTACTAAAATATAAGAGATTAACTCAGGGGTGTCAAACTCATTTTGGTCCAGGGACCACATTCAACTACATTTGATGTGCAGAGGGCCAGAGCAGTCAAATGTATATATTATTATGTTATTATACGTCAACTCCAAACTTTTGTTTTACAGTGAAAAAAGTAAATTTACATCATGAAAAGGTTTACATCTACAAGCTATCCTTTCAAAAGATGTGAATAACATGAACAAACTGGAAAAATAAGTATAATTTGAACACTGTTCTGCCTCAGTTTCTCATTTCCACATGTTGATTCTAACGTACAGATCACAGTGGATCTACAAACACACAAAACATTTCATAACAGACAGAATAGTGTTAAAATTGTACTGACTTCTCTTAAGACATTTCAGGTTGTTCATATTAGTTCAGGTTATTCACATTTTTTGTGAAATTAAACTTTGTTTTAGTGTAAATACATGAAAATATTTACATTTACAAAGAGAACCATTTGGAGTTGTCATTATTTCTGTGTTATTCGGATTGTATTTGACTGGTCTGACCCACTGCAGATCATATTGGTCTGAATGTGGAACCTGAACTAAAAGGATTGCTCATATCTTAGTGTAATTTCTGCATTTCACAAATTCATCCTGCAGGGCCGGACTGGACCCTTTGGTGGGCCGGATTTGGGCCCCAGGACGCATGTTTGACACCCCTGGATGAACCTGTCAAATTAAGAGCTGGATCAGAAAAGAAGTCCCAAAAACAGGACGCCCTAGTGTGCCACGGCTGTTCTGCTCCGGCTGGGCTTCACCTTCCACTGCTGCTCCACTCATGTTCAGTTGTGTGTGTTAGCTGAAGTACATTCCTGTCTGAAGCGGTCACCTCCTGGTCCGTCTCCACCGTCTGTCTGCGTCTGTGAGCCGGGCTGTGAGCGTGGCTTTGCCTGGTTGGCTTCAGGCACACATTGATCAGTGAATAACGTGACACATTTAATGAGAATGTACTGACAAAGTGTGGTATTAGTATCTGTTACTGAGTTGTCTAATCTAATATATTTATGTTTTCTTAATGTGTGTAGTGTTAGAAGGATTTCATGGTGTAATCTATCATTTTACTAATGCCGAGATGAGGACAGATGATAAAACTGACTCTTTCTCATCCTTCAACTTCAGATCTTTCAAAATAATATGCTGTGAGTCATTGCTGTTTTATGAAGTACTTCATACAAACTAAGGCACTAGGTCCATTGACAGAACACGCTGGATGATAGTGATTCTTATTGGGACTAATGTGGGTGACACGGTGGTGCAGTGGATAGACCTGGTGCCTCTCAGACAGAAGGTCCTGGGTTCAATTCCAACACCGGTCGGACCTTTCTGTGTGCAGTTTGCATGTTTTCCCTGTGTCTGCGTGGGTCCTGTTCGGGTACTCTGGCTCCTCCCACCATCCAAACACATGCACTGATAGGTTAATTGGTTCATCTAAATCAGGGCTGTCAAACTCATGTCAGTTCAGTTCCACGTTCAGCCCAGTTTGATCTGCAGCGGACTGGACCAGTCAAATAATAAGAGTGAAAAAAGTACGATTATATTATGATCAGGTTAACATCCACAAAGTTTCCTTAAAAATCTGATTACACTTGTCCCTCACTATAACGCAGTTCACCTTTAGCGGCCTCGCTGTTTCGCAGATTTTTTTTAGTGCAATTTTGCATGCTTTTTTTACAGCGTATGAGCGCACATTGTGTTCTGCGTCCTGATTGGCTAAGGGACTGTAGTCCATTGTCAGTCCCTCCTCCGTGCCGTGTCTCCTGTTCAGGACAGAATGCGTTCTTCTGCCACATTTCCATAACTGTTGGATCTGTAGCAGTGTGACTCTGCAGTGCTGTATGTTTGACAGTTTTCTCCGACAAAACCCACAATGTCGACCAAACGTTCTGCGCCAACAGCGGCACCTGCGGTCGCACCCAAAAGGCAGAGGAAGATGACAACCACCGCACAAACAGCTGGACTTCTGGACACGCTGAAGGAAGGGAGGAGTTACGCAGCTGTAGGGCGCCATTATGGAATAAATGAATCTACGGTTCGATACATAAAGAAGGAGGAAAATAACTGAAGGACGACAGCAGCAATAAGTTTGAACAAGGATGCAAAAAGGGTTGGAACTGTCTGCAACAAGACCATCGCAGCAAGAGAGAAATGTGAGAAAATGTTCATGCCTGTCTGAGAAGAGTGTCTACAGTGTGTGGTGAGGGCTGTTACAGCCTGAAAACAGATGGAATTATTGTAAAAAATAAAGCGGACTACTTTGCAGATTTTGCCTATTGCGGGTTATTTTTAGAACGTAACCCCCACGATAAACGAGGGACCACTGTAACTTCAACAACTTGAACTGTCTTCAGAAAAACAAATGTAATTTTAACAATATTCTGCCTCAGTTTATCAGTTTATTATTTACACATGTGCGTTACAATCACACAAAACATTTAATAACAGGCAGAATATTGGTAAAACTGCATTTACTTTTCTTCAGACATTTCCATTTGTTCATATTTGTTCAGGTTATTCACATTTTTTGTAAACGTATAGTTTGGTAATGGAAACATTTTCATGTAATTTTACTTCTTTACACCAAAAAAAAGAAAAAAAAAAGACAATTTGGGGTTGTCATTATTTACAGGTTATTCTGATCATATTTGACTGGTTCTGACCCACTGGAAATCTAATTGGACTGGATGTGTGTGTGTGGAACTGAATTAAAAGGATTTTAACACCACTGATTGTTCATATCTAAAGTGTAATTTTTGCATTTCACACATTCATCCCCAGGGCTGAACTGGACCCTTTGGTGGGCCAGATTTGGCCCCTGGGCCACATGTTTGACACCTGTGGACTAAATTGTGAATGTGAGAGTGGTTGTTTGTCTCTGTTTGAACTGACGACCCACCTTCACCCATAAGTAGCTGGGATAGGCTCCAGCGCCCCCCACTGGTGAGGATAAAGCAGGTCCAGAAAATGAAGGAACAGACTAGTGCCGCGTTTCCACTACATGGTACCGACTCAACTCGACTCGACTCGGCCTTTTTGCGTTTCCATTACAAAAAGAACCTGGAATTTGGTACCTGGTCCTAGTTTTTTTAATCTGGTACCTGGTCCTAGTTTTTTGAATCTGGTACCTAGTCCTAGTTTTTTTAATCTGGTACCTGGTCCTAGTTTTTTTAATCTGGTACCTGGTCCTAGTTTTTTGAATCTGGTACCTGGTACTAGTTTTTTTAATCTGGTACCTGGTCCTAGTTTTTTTAATCTGGTACCTGGTCCTAGTTTTTTTAATCTGGTACCTGGTCCTAGTTTTTTGAATCTGGTACCTAGTCCTAGTTTTTTGAATCTGGTACCTGGTCCTAGTTTTTTGGTCTCACCTCCGCTGAGGTTCCAGGACTGGGGACCAGATCCTAAAGGTGACACTGTGTAAACACTGCAGACCTCTGATTGGTCAGAGTGGTGTGTGTGCCCCGCCCTTTTCCAAAAACAGATGCAGAAGTGGACAGTAAATCTGTCAGTAGGTGAATCCACATCAGGGATCTCAAACTCCTGTCCTTTCAGGTTCCACATTCAGCCTGATTTGATCTGAACTGGGCCAGACTAGTAAAATGATAACAGAATAACCGATAAATAATGACAACTGACAATTTTTGTCTTTGTTTTAGTGCAAAAAACCCCAAAACATTAAATTATAAAAATACTTACTTTTATAAACTATCAAAAAACCAGACCTGAAAAAAAAAAAATTAAATTTAAAAAAACCCTTAAATTTAGTGGAATTTTCTTTTAATTAGTTTGTATTTATTTCAGTTAATGAAAATGTTTTTACAATTCTAGTTTTCATCATTTCGTTAGTTTTTGTTAACGATAATAACCTTGGTTCAGACTAATCCCTGACCTGCCACACAGGACATACTTGTGGTAACACAAGTATTCAAGCCTTTTATCTCGACTGTGCAGCTTTCTCCATGTTTCTGCTGGTGTCGTGTTATAGAGCGTATTGCTACGCTTTACTTGGTGCAGTTACTTTAGTGGAATCTTGCTGCAGATGTGCAGTAGCAGACCCCACATTTACCACGCACCCTTTCAGACCAGACTAAAGCACGGTTTTATTGTCCCAGAGGGAAATTCAGCCCCTGCATTTAACCCATCCAAGGAGGGGGGACTGGGCTCAGACTGCAGATCTAAACCAGCTCTGACGTGTGCTCAGCTGCATACAGGGTTTTTATGATGGGCTGAAACTGGAAGACCTGGAGCAAAGCTACATGATATGTTGAGAACACACAAACTCCACCAGAGGAGCTGTGGTCCAGTTGGTGGAAACTGGACCCACCACACCTCCAAATATGGAACAAACACTCCAGTCTCCCACAAGGCTGAGCTAAGGTTTCTGCTGCTCGTCTTTACCCTAATGCCGCCTTCACATGTCAGTGGGAAGGTGATGTGAATTTGAAATTACAAGTGCATTGTGTTCAAGTGCTTTTGTTGTCATAGCAACATGAAAAATGGCCGACACACAATTGATAGTGACCTGCTGCTTGGTAAAACAGTTTTGGACGTGTTCATTCATCTGCTACAGTATTTTTTTTGCAAACTGTGTGTACTATAAATGTGCAGAATCATCAGCTAACAGCAGCAGGACGTTAAGAAAAGTATTTTTATCATTTGCACTGAATCCCTCATTACATCACATCATGTTGAAAAGGTCAAAGGTTATTTCAGCTCCAGCTCCTGGAAAATACAATGTGAAGGGGCATTCATGTGCAGGTTTTAGCTTACCGGCCAACAGGCCGTCTGTCACCGTCTGTCGTCGTCTGTCATCGTCGTCTGTCATCGTCGTCTGTCATCGTCCGTCGTCTGTCATCGTCGTCTGTCATCGTCGTCTGTCATCGTCTGTCGTCCGTTACAAAACTTTCAATCGTCTTTTTCTCCCAAACTCCAGTTCTGACTGACTTCAAACTTGGTATACAGCTTCTGTATGATGATGTCAACACAAGGGATTGAAATTATTTGGATCTGGATCTGATTCTGGATTTGGTGCGACTTTGAAAAATGTTCCCATTATAACAGATAGGAAGTGGATTGATCCAATAAATCAGTATCAATGATATCAAGTGTGAATTTGAATTTTTTACAGATCTGATTGAATATGAGCAAAACATGGACTATTTCTGTAATAGAATAAATACACAGAACTGGGGGAGAAGAAATGGATCTGGATACATTTCCCAAAGCTTTGAATTTGGCCGCTAAGATGCAGGGACGTTGGTCGGATTTTTACTGTTTTACTGTTTTCTGTCCAACTGAAACCCGTGTTCGTCTTTCTTTGTCTGGATCCTGTTTGTTTTCTTTGGACCTTTTGACTTTGTCTGAGGCCTTGTTCTTTGTGTGCAGCTCACCTGGGCACATTCATCCTCAGAGTGATGACGGGGGCATGGACGGGGGTGAAGGCCAACTCCTGGAGCTGGTCTCCATCGTCCTGAGCTGAAGGTGACACATCCGGCTGAACATCCATCTCTAGGTGAGCGATGCTGCTGACAGCTGAGCAGGCCTGCACAAAGAGCAGACCAACACGGGACAGGAGTTATTTTAGGAAAGAGTTTACAGTCAAACTGTCAAATGGAAATTTAACAGGTTGAAGAAGGATCTGATGCTTCCCTGCATGCCATTATTTCCCAAAAAATGAAATGCATTGTTATTGCATCATCATTTCACTGAAAAACAGATCTTTGGATCCTACACTCATCTGTTCATGTGATGATGTTACACTGTAAAAAAAAAAATCTAATTTAAAAGAATTTTCACTGTTTATTTGACAGATTTTTCCTGTATTTTTCAGATACAGGAAAATATCAATGAAATGACAAAAACAGACTATGATTTTACATGTCGAATGGAAAATAACATGAAAAAACTAACTGTGAAAAACCATAAAATTTCCATTTTTTAAAAGATTTTTTTTTCTTTTTTCACATAAAAATACAGTTAAAATACATTTGCAAATGTAATTTCACAAATATTTCTTTTCTATTTATGAGACTAAACTGTTAATTTAAAATTTAATACTGTAAAAAAAAATAAATAAATAAAATGAGATAAAATTACCCAAAATGACCCAGTGGGTCAGATCAGTCAAATACTACCATAAAAACCTACAAATAATGACAATTCCAAATTTTTCCTCTTTTTTAGTGTGAAAAAAAAAAAGTGAAATTACATGAAAATGTGTACATTTACAAACTAGCCTTTCACAAAAAATATATGAAAAACTAGAAATGTGTGGAGTGAAGTAAGTGCGATTTTACTAATTTTCTGCCAGTTACTCAGATATTTAGTCAGTTTGCAGATCCACTGTGATCTGTAAGTTTTAATGCACATTTACAAATGATAAGCAGAGGCAAAACAGAGTTAAAATTGCACTGATTTTTCTTAATAAGTGTCAGTTTTTTCATGGTTGTTCATGTTATTCACATTTTTTATTTCTCTTATCTTATCTTATCTTATCTTATCTTATCTTATCTTATTTATTTATTTATTTATTTATTTATTTATTTATTTATTTATTTATTTAATTGTCATAACCTATAAATACTCATTCATTCATTTTCCAAACTTGCTTTATCTTCTCTAGGGTCATGGGGGTCGCTGGAGCCTATCTCAGCTACTTATGGGCAATTCCAAATGTTTCTCTTTGTAAATCTAAACATTTTCATGTATTTACACTAAAACAAAGTATAATTTTGCAAAAACTGTGAATAAGCTGAACAAATATGAACAACCTGAAATATGTTAAGAGAAGTAAGTGCAATTTTAACAACATAATATCTGTACATGATCAACTGAAGCATATTATTAAAATTGCATGTATTTTTTCAGTTTGTTCATGTTATTCACATTGTTTTAAAGGATAGTTTGTAGATGTAAACATTTTCATGATGTAATTTTACTTTTTTCTCTATAAAACACATTGAAATGTTTGGAGTTGGCATTATTTCTATATAATTCTGTTATTATTTGACTGGTTGGGCCCACTGCAGATCAGATTGGGCTAAATATGGCCCCTGAACTAACATGAGTTTGAAGCCCCGCTCTAGATCCTTCTGACTGTTGAAGCAGAGAAGTCTGTGAAGTCCTGATCAGTGTCATCCACTTCAACACCAGTTGCTTAAAGTGTTCATCTGTTAACATGTAGTCTTTAATGGAACCCAAACCCTGAGGGAAACTCCAGACGCTGTAGGCTGAACAGTAGGTTTGTAACAGAACAAGTGCACAGCCACAACATGTGTTTCATTCTTTCAGACTTCAGTCAAATGAGGGCATCTTCTAGTTTCTGTGTTACTGTGGAGCTAAAACATCACCTGAACTAGATCAGTTCACACATGCTCAAAGCCTGACCCTATTACTGACAGGAGCCAGAAGGGAAGAGAGCTGCAGCGTTTGGGAACCGAAAAAAAAGCCAGTGTTCACGGTCGTGTTTGTTTTGAGAGCACCAGTTCATGCAGACTGATGAGCAAATGATGAAGCTGATGTTACCTGTAGTTCATTCTAGAACAGCTTTGAACCACAAATGGAACATTCATGGTCCTGGTTACTTTAGCATTTACTCACAGATCTTCACAGACCATAAGATTAAAAAAAAAAAAAAAATGTTGCAATAAAGACAAACTTGTTGGATGCCGTTAAACTGTTAAGTGAATTCAAATGTAGGAAAATAATATGATGATGTTTTGCTTCAAGCAAAAACAAGCCATGCTAGCAGCTCAGTGGGAGTGGAGCGCAGCAGTGCTGTGAGCCAAATGTTAATGTCAGCGTGCTCACACTGATCCACTGACAGCAGGGAAGGACTTCTGCAGGTATTTGTTATTGGACACATTTAAATTTTAATGGGATTGTGGAGCTAAATGAAAAGTTATTATCCTGAGGGGAACATGAACGCCGGAACTTAATTTATAGCATTTTAGAGCAAACATTCAATAGTTCTCAGTCTGAGCGGAAAAAAACAAACAAAAAACACAAAGAAGAGTAAAATGATAAATCATTTTATGATCACCAAAGTCAGTAGAATTTGTCCTCTGGAGACCATGAAAGTCTGAAGGAAATTTAAGATGAAGATTTTTTACTGTGGAAATAAGACAAAACTGTCTGTTTGCAACAGATTTTTATTTATATATAAATAAATAATTATATATATATATATATATATATATATATATATATATATATATATATATATATATATATATATATATACACACACACACACACATACAGGGTGACACAAAAAAACAGGAACTTTTTAACAATCCAATAAAACCAAGAGTGATGGAAGAAAAGTATTTCATTCATAGTAACTGAAACCTTAAAACATGCCATTTAAGAAACAATGATGGAATTTTCATTTTTTTTAAAATTCCTTCCTGTAGATGGCGTCCTCCTGTACAAATGCATTCTTGAAATCTGCTGTTGAGATTCCTCATTGACCGCTGCAACATCTCAGCTGGGATACTGTGAATTTCATCCTGAATTCTCTGTGCTCCGCAGCTGCGTTCTCATGAATTGAACGCCGTGGGCTCCGTAAGACAGACTCGCACACAACATCAGTGTTCTGTGGAGTACGAGCACTTCTTGGTCGTCTTGTTGGTTTCTTCTTTAGGGCAGATCCAGTCTCTTCAAAGTTATTAATCCAACATTTTATCGCGTGTTTTGATGGAACAGCACCATGACGTCCTAAGTTGTAAAAACGTCGGAACTCCCTCTGCGCAGCTGTCAAACTATCACCGTTTTTATAAAACATTTTTATGGCTAACGCGCGTTGTTGCCCGTTCCACTGATCCATGCTTACTAAAATGGGGGTGTGTTTACTTGCTCAAGGTCACTGTCTCGCAGTGCTGCCACTTGCTCATGTCTGCCAATACGCACTTCAAAAATTCCCGTTTTTTTGGGTCACCCTGTACACACATACATATATATATATATATATATATATATATATATATGTATATATAAACAAGTGAATTATGCAGCTCAAACATCAACCATCTCCTTAGGAGAATCTCTACTGCTGGAGTAAAATCCAGATCTGGATTACTTGATATAACAGTTGTCTGAAGTCCTTTTTTTTTCTTTTTCTTTTAAACTTGTCTCCTTCAGCATCCTAACAGTAGAATGGTAGCCTGGCAGGCTTTTTGTGCTGAACAAATTTGCTTTGCCAAAGAAAACTTCATAAAGTATATGAGGCTCCCCTTGATATTGGACTGTCTTTATTTGGAGTTTGGTTGAAGCACATTTGGATGGTGGACCTGACATGAAGGAACAGGGGGAAGGAGAAGAAAGGGGGAGGAGAGAAGGAGAGAGTGAAGGGGGAGAAAAAGGAAGAAGGCAGCTCTTGTTTTCCTCTACATGTTCTGTTGAAGCCAAAGCGCTTTCACATGATTGCAGGTTTTTGGTCTCAGCTCATGCAAGTAGTGAAGTTTGGTGACAGAACTTAGGGCGTCTCCAAAATCCCTTTTCTCTTCAGATCAGTGTTATTTAAACCAGTTCATCTCCAACATGATAACAGCCCCCCCCCAAAAAAAAATTTCAGCAAAATCCATCAACGTTTGACCTCCCCCACCGCAAAGGAAAAAAAAAGTTCATTTTAACCCAGAAAATCACAGATACTGAGGTCTGAAGTGTCCACAAACGGCTTTTTCTGGTATTTTCCAGCGTCCCTGTAATATCAGCTTCATAGGTTATTGTATCAGCTGATATAGAAGTGAAAATAAGGGGATTTTAAGATCAAATAAACGTTTTTGATGTTTTTGACAGGCCCTTCATACTTTGTGGTGGTGGGGGGGGTCAGACGTTGACAGATTTTGTTGATTTTTTTTCTGGGGGCTATTATCATGTTGGAGATGAACTGGTTTAAATAACACTGATCTGAGGAGAAAAGCCCTACGGAACATTGTCAAAAAGCCAACAGAAGTGCTGTGTGTCCCAGCTAAACAGGAAGTGGTTAACTGTTCCAAATGACAGTCTGATGTCGGATGTGGAATATCAGCAGAAACACACTCCGCTGCAGTCGGTGCAGACTGATGAGGATGAGCACAGACACAACACAGACGTGCTGTGCTCTTGTGTGTCTGTGGTTTCACCACAGCTCTGCTGTGGTTTTAGGGCCAATTACAGGCTCTGCTGTTGGTTCATTCATACACCTCGTTACTCCTCTGGTGTTCTTTCATCTTCTCTGGAGTTAAGAATGAAATGACAGTATAACAAGCTTTGAATTCTAGTGATTAAATCCTCAAATCTGATGATCTAACCTGAATCCTACTGTTCAGTGGAGATTAAGCTTGAACTCAAACAAAATAAGAAGAAGAGAAAAAAAAAAGAGTGAAGGAAAACTCAAAGGCACATGGCTCCAGTGAACACTGAGGAACTCCATCATCTGTCATGTCACTTAACTGTTTGTGAAGTAGAAACTTTTTTGGAAAATAGCTTTCTACCTCCCCTTGAGTCCATTTATCTTCTGCTATATTTTCAATTCATGCCACACTGTTTTCTAAAGTATTATTTTGGAATATGTTCAAGACCAACACTGAACGCTGTTATGAGCCCTCTACCACCTTTTATGACGATAAGTAGGTACGTGTATTTATAACGTAGTTTTCACAGACAGGGAGTCACAAAGTGCTTTACAGTGCAAAACAATTAAAATACTATTTAAAATGGGATTAACCCTCTGGTATCCAGGTGTGCCTTTTATGCACACTTTGCACTTCGTGTTAAAAAACTTCATATTATTTTTCACAATTTAAATAAGGTTAGAATTCAAAAGTTGTTCATTTTTGCATGATCTTTAAAATTCTGTCCACCAACTCAAATGTGCACATTCTAAACAAAAGAAAATGACCAGACTAGCATCTGTCTGCCAAGTGTGCATAAAACGCACTATTTCTAACATTTGATCTGTATGATTAGGACTGACCTGGATTTACAAAAATAAAATCAAATTAGAGCAGAAAAATAAATCAATATATAGTATTTAAT